>NC_079494.1:24258148-24558148 GCF_030052815.1 Hevea brasiliensis
GGCAAATTTGCAAATTTTCAGTTTTGGGTGCCTTATGTTGCACTGTTCCATTAGTCATTTTTCTATTAGAATTTGGCTAAGTTTTCAACATAGAAATTGTTCCTTATTATCTTAACTTTATTCTCTTTTTTGAATCACTCCATTTGGAGTTTTGTAGCTCAAGTTATAGCCATTTGAATCATGGCTGCCGGATTGGACTTAACCCAGATTTCTGGGCACCAAACTGGTTCTGGCAGTTTTAGGTCACCAAATTTGGGTGGCCAAATGACTTGGTTAAGGGCATAATTTGGGTTTGTATTTTTCATGAAAGTTTTAGGTCTATATCTCAACTTTCTATAGGTAAAAGTTCAGGTCATTTAGACTTGCCTAGCCCAAGTTATTGCCAAGTGAACAAATACTGTTCATTTGATCATTTTTGGTACAGGTCCGATTGCCTAAGTCCGGATTTGGTCAATTTGTTCACTAGGTTTTGGTCACTTTTTGGGCATGATTCCTGAATAAAAAATGTGTCATTTTGTGTCTAGTTTCATTCCCAATTGGCCTCACACTAATTGGGCTTTTAAATTTTCAGTTTTGGTCCCTAAAAGGGACCTTGGTCCTGCTGCCTGCAACAGGACCCTAAGCAATCCGAATTTGCATTTGGTTCCAACACTTCTAACATACTCCAATTGGTCAAAAATGACCATTTCTCAACTCAAACTAGGTCAAACACATCATTTAAAAATTTCTCATATTTTTGTCTTCCAAACCATAGGTGCCAAAACCCTAATTTTCATGTTTGCTCCATTCATGCAATTAAACTATATAAACCTCAACTACACCTTCAATCAAGCTTGCCTACCTTTTTAATTATGTCAAAATCCATCAATTTCAAGTTATCTCTAAGCTGGCCAAATTTCACTATATTCCTCAATATGTTTTTTTTTATTTTATTTTCATCAATACTAGTTCACTTCAAGTGCAAGTTCATGAATATGAGGAGACTTGAGGGGATTCTTGACTAACCTTTAAGGAAGTATTCCCAAAGCTTCAATTCTTCCACTTTCTTCTTCCTTTCTATTCACAAGATGCTTGCCAAGTTCCAAGAACAAAATTTACTTAAGGGAGTTAGGGCATTTATAGAATAAAATCAACCTTTTAAAAGCTTGAAATGGTTGTTAATGGTGGAAAGAAATGGAAGAGAGAGATGGGAGTGATGGGGCGGCAATATGGATGGGGAAGAACAACTTTCATTTTTTTTTTCTCTATTTTCTTTTCTTTTTTATGTCTTTAGGAAGACCACAAATTTAAATTAAATAAATTTTAATTATAATAATTATTGCATCATGCATGAGGTCATGCATGATGTCATCACTTTTTACTTTTCCTCTTTCTTTTTTTTTATTAGTTCTTTAATTTAATTTCCGATTCTGAAATTTTCTTTTCACCGATTATATTTGACAGTTATGTCAGGAGTAAGCTCTCGGGGTCAATTGATCAAATTGCCCCTCGCCGGTTCGACCCAGTTTGAAAATAATTCAATATTTCTTCCGGATCCCTGACCTAATTATTTGACTGGCTTAACAATTTTTTTTTTTTGTGACTTTCTATTTTCCACTGTGTTCACACTAGTCATAACACCGCGGCGTCACATTTTATGGTTCGAAATTTGAGTTTAAATCGACTTCGTAATCCTTCCCGAGAAGGTCACCCATCACTGTGAGTCTGGCTCGTTTAACTTCTTATGTTTTTTTTTTTCTTATTTATACTTAATAATTTGATAATTACTAATTATTTGTGTTTAGGGCTTATCTAGTTATCTTAAGTGTGATTCTAATCCCCTTAATTATTTGGACCGACACCGGTCACCGAAACAGTAAAATTTACCAGGCTATGCAAATAGGGGTGTTATAATTCTCCCCCCCCCCCTTCAAAATAAATTTCGTCTTGAAATTTTACCTGGTATCAATCTCTGAATAGCTGTGGATGCTGTCTCCTCATGTCCTCCTCTCGTTCCCAAGTAGCTTCATGGCCCGAATGATGGTTCCATAGCACTTTCACTAAGGATATCTGCTTATTCCGTAGCTACTTCACCTCATAAGCCAGAATCTCTATGGGTTCTTCGTCATATGTGAGGTCTGGATTCACTTCAATTTCTTTGATTTTTAGTACATGAGATGGGTTTGATCGATACCTCCTCAACATAGACACATGGAAGGCATTATGTATCTTCTCCAACTCTGGAGGTAGTGCCAATCGATATGCCAAAGGACTCACTCTTTCCAGAACCTCATATGGCCCAATGAAACGAGGACTCAGTTTCCCCTTTCTACCGAATCTCATTATTCTCTTCCAAGGGGAAACCTCGATGAATACTTTGTCCCCAACTGTATACTTAATATCCCTTCTCTTCATATCAATATAGGACTTCTGACAGTCTGATGCAGTCTTAAGTCGATCTTCGATTAATCTAATTTTCTCTTCAATTTGCTGAATAATTTCTGGCCCAATCATCTTTCTTTCACCTACTTCATCCTAGCACAGGGGAGTTCTGCATTTTCTTCTATACAAAGCTTCATATGGAGGCATCCCAATGCTTGATTGGTAGCTGTTGTTATAAGCAAAGTTAATCAAAGGCAAGCGTGTATCCCAACAGCCCTCAAATTCAATCACACAAGCCTGTAGCATGTCCTCCAAGATCTGAATTACCCTCTCAAACTAGCCATCTGTCTATGGATGGAATGCCATACTGAAGTTCAATCTAGTTCCTAAGGCTCTCTGAAGACTACCCTATAATCTAAAAGTGAACCTAGGATCTTTGTCTGATACAATGGATAATGGCACTCCATGCAGCCTTACTATCTCATCCATGTACAACTTGGCCAATCTTTCTAAACTGTAGTCCATTCGGACTGGCAGAAAATGAGCAGACTTGGTCAGTCTGTTGATAATAACCCATACTGCATCATGACTCTTCTGTGTCCTTGAAAGTCCCATCACAAAATCTATAGTTATTCTCTCCCATTTCCATTTCGGTACTGGTAGTGGATCTAACAGCCTAGCGGGCACTTGATGCTCTGCCTTCACTTGCTGACAAGTTAGGCATTTAGAAACAAACTCTGCCACATCTCTTTTCATACCCATCCACCAGTAATGCTCCTTTAGCCCTCTATACATTTTTTTGCCATCAGGGTGCATAGCAAAAGGAGACAAATGTGCTTCCTTCAAAATGATCTTCCTCAAATCAACATCATTAGGAACACACATTCTGCCATGGTGAAGCAGTAAACCGTCATCTCTCGTTGAGAATTCTTGTTTCTTGCCCTGTCTAACTTCTTCCAATAGCTTCTGATACCTTTCATCATTCTGAGCATCCATTCTTATCTGATTAATCAACACTGGCTGTACATGCTATGCAACTACTGTCTGCCCCTCATCATTAATCTCTATGCTAGCATGTAATGATCTCATCTCATGTACCGTAGACAAAGGAGTAACCCGTAGACTTGTCATAGTTTTGCGACTTAAGGCGTCAGCCACCACATTAGCTTTCCCTGGCTGATAGTCTATCAGACAATCATAGTCTTTTATCAACTCTAACCATCTCCTCCGTCTCAAATTCAACTCCTTTTGAGTGCCCAGATACTTCAAACTCTTATGATCTATGTAGATGTAACACTTCTCCCCATGCAAATAATGTCTCCAGATCTTAAGAGCAAACACAATAGCTGCAAGCTCCAAGTCATGTGTCGGATAGTTCCTCTCATGTGATTTTAGCTGGCGTGATGCATAGGCAATGACATTGTAACACCCCTATGTTCGATAGTGCATTCTACTGTTCCGATGACAGTGTCTGTCCGGACAGCTATGATGTTTGGAATTATATTTAAATGTTAGTGAGGAGACATAAAATAATGAAATACAAGAAAGGAAAATATAAGAAAAACAAAGGAAAAATAATAACAATGAAATGAAACTAAGTTAAACGAGCCAACACTGCAACTCGATGTACACACGGCATCTTGATGTACACACGGCATCGTGATGTACATTTCAAATTGTTATTGTGCACCACTGAGTAAATTTTACTCAGCGATAGCTTTTCATTGCTGTCGCAAGTAGACAGACTGACAAAGCAGCAGACTAGGCTGCTTGTACTACATTTTGAGATTTCACTGGGTATATTGAGTATACCATATTTTGTATTTTGTGCTATAATGTATGTTCACTATATGTATATATTGTTCTTAGTTTTGAGCAGTTGTAAATTAAAATTGTACATTAAAGTTGTACATTAAAGTTGTAAACTAAATTTGTAAATTATTTTGGCTTGTAAATATTGTAATATATTTCTTTTATCTCAGCTTTTGAAAGCACTGGAAAATTATTGTGGATTTGAGTTGGCAAATGTTGAGAAACTTATTGTGTTGATTGGATATTGGAGTTTAGGGATTGAATAAAATATTGGAAGTGCTTTTTTACAGGTTTTTGAAGAACAATTCAGTGGTGCACAATAACAATTTGAAATGTCATATATAAAAACTTTTATTGACAATTTACAAATCAAATAATTCACAATTCCATATCACAATTTACAAAGTTCACATAATGCAAATTTGATCAAACAATTGAATAACACAGTTTTGCCAATGAATGACACCATTTGATGAAATAACTGAATAACACAGTTTTACCAATCAATAACACAATTTGATCAAATAACCGAATAACACGGCGTTGCCAATCAATAACACAATTTGATCAAATAACTGAATAACACAGTTTTGCCAATTAATAACACAACTTAGGTCATGACACAAACTTTTCCGAACATGCCGTGTGTACATCACAACAAGGCACACTCACCCCACTAATCGAAATCAATGAGGGAGGAAGCTAGCTAGATAATGAGAACTCATCCACACTCACCTCAGACTAGCAAGTCAAAGAGGGAGGAATATAATCACACTCACCCCATAAATGGAGGAGGAATATAGTAACATTGTCATGCCAAGTGTGAATCAAAATAATTTCAAATCACAATATTTCATACAAACCACAAATCACATTTTGTCTCAAAATTTCTATTTGCAAAGTATGCAACACAATAATTTCCAAATAATATTCCCAAAGCCAAAACAATAAAAAAAATTATTCATAACCCATTTCTCCAAATAAATTTTCTAGTAAAAGCAGTGAATATAAAAAGTATTGTGCACAAACCTCTGATATATGCCTCTTGGCCCTGACTCAGTGTTCCTTACGCTTCTGAATATCCTTTTAAACTGAAACACACAATTTAAAGTGTTTCAGTACTCAATGAATTTGTTTCTAACAATAAAATCTAATATTTAAATTTTCTTGGTACTATTCCCTTCAATTCATTTCATCAGTCAACCTATAATGTTGACCCTTGATGCACTCTAAGTGAATTAGGTTTAATGTTACCAATATGTCTCATTTTATAGCCTTTTAGTGTTGGTACATGTTACCAAATTCATTTTCAAGTATATTACATTTTATTGCAATTTGTCGGATTTCGGTATACTAATTTGACCTAGCCGGATGACTTAGTTCCCTCGGTTTTCGGGTTTCGGTCCAAACTACAAACTTGTAGGTCTATGTCTTATTGCACGTGGGGAAAAATTTTAGGTCATTATGAGTTGTGTAGACCAATTTATAGTTAATTTACCAATGCTTGATAGAATGCACCAAAATGGTAACTTTAGGTCATTTTTAGGTCACTTTTGGTTCGGCCAGTTTTGGTATCTGAACTTGTGCAAGCTATTTGGATTGGTTCTGGCCATTTTTGGGCTTTGGTGTCTTCATAAAATTGTAGATATATGTCTAAACTATTCATGGTAAAAATTTCAGGTCAATTGGACCTGTTTTGAGTAAGTTATGTACAAAACACTAACTATTGCCCAAATGGTCAATTTTTAGGCTTTCAAGTCACTAATCTGGATTTGGTCATTTTTCAAGTCACCTTCTAGGCAGAGTTTTGGTAAGCTTCCTTCATAAAATTTGGCACATTTTGTGCCTAGTGTCACCTCCAATTGGTCTCATACCAATTGGAGTCACACACTTAAGGTTCTAAGCCAAAACACACACTGCCTACTACACATTTCTCATCACTTACCAATTACATATTCAACATTTACCAAACTACTTCCTTCATGCCAATTCTGATTTGTACCTTACCATTAACACATTTAACAACACATTTTGGTCATTTTGGATAGCTTGTAACCATTCTCAATATGCACATTATAATACAGAATTTTCCAAAGTCCATTTGCACCATTTAATCACATGAACATACCCCATTTACATACCCAATTCCAAACCACTATACACATATCCATGCTGCCATCAATAACAACATCTTAAACAACTATAAACAAGTAAAAATAAGCTACATATACTGAATTTCCATGGCTGCCAAAATGCACATCTCCATTAAAACATCAAACTTTAAAAATTCTTCCATAAATCAACTATCCACAACCTTGGTTACACTTTTAATGAAACAAGAATTGAAAACACTCACTTACCACTTTTGAAGCTTGATCAAAACCTCACCAAACTTCTTAAAATTGCTATCAAACTCTTTCTTGCAAGGTAAGGATTAACTTTAAAGAAGAGACTTAGTGGAAAGAAGGGTTCCAAGTGTGTTGCATGGAGCTTCACTCAATGGCCATGGAGGCTTCTCTCCTAAAGGTTTCGGCTGGTTTGATAAATGGAGAAGATGAAGGAATATTCTTGCCCAAATCTGCTTAATGGTCCACATTGGAGATGTTAGTGGAGCACTAAAATCAATTATAAGGTTTGTTTATTCCAAAGTTTCTAATTTCCCACATTTTCCTCCTGTCTTTTGCTATTTAGATTATGTACCACCATTTTAATTTTTCATGATATTTTCCTAGTGCAATATCATGTATTTTTAATGGACATTTAGGTCAAAAGGCAACTTAGGATGTCAAATGACCATGTCCCTATTCAGGTTGCATTCCCGATTTTTCGGTAACACCGAGTTTTGTCATTTTCTCGATTTCTCATTTTTCTTTGTACTAATTAATTAATTTTTCTTTGATATTTCTAAGGACATTTATACTTCAATAAGTCTTTAATTATGTCTCGAAACTAAATTTCGAGGGTTTCCTGCAATCTTAGGGTCGACTATTGCTTGCGGCGTAACTTCCCCGTGCAGTCACCAATCGCTGCTGTGTACATCACGATGCCATGTGTACATCGAGTTGTGGTGCTGGCTCATTTAACTTAGTTTCATTTCATTGCTATTATTTTTCTTTTATTTTTCTTGTATTCTCCTTTCTTGTATTTCCAAGCATCCTTGTAACACCCCTCACCCGATTACAGTGTAGCCGAGCAAGACATGCTACAATCGGTGCCGGAGCACCCTAACTTACCTTACTTTATTTTTTTAATAATTTTGAATTCGTTTAATTTAACATCAATTATTTTTTTATGGAGAAACCAGTGGAGTCTCTCCTATTTTATTATCGTTTGGCATATTTCAATATTCGCCTGTTTGAAATTCAATAATATTTTCAAAATAAAATCTTATCCATGTTTTCTCATATTTCAAATCTCATCCTGTCACACCCTACCCCTCTGTAAGGCATGACATGATACCTAATGAATTATGATTAGCTCCGTCTACTGATAACCCATTAAATACACTACAAGGGATTTTAAAAACTTTTCTTACTTCTTTCACAGTGTTGAGCACTATTTACAGGTGTTAAAAACTTTTGTGAACTGAAGTGATAGAACTAACACATTTGACTTATTTGGAATTTCCGTAAAAATTTTGGCAGAGTGCCATATGTATTTTGGATAAAACAGTTCTTCAGAAAACCTGTAAAAAGCACTTCAATATTTTTCCCAATCTCAACTCCAAAAAAATTCAACACAATATTTTTCTCAACTCAATCCACAACAATTTTTCAGTATTTTCAAAGGATGAGATAAAAGAAATATAATACAAATTTTACAAGTCAAAATAACTCATAATTCACTTTACAACTTCAATGTACAATTTTAATTTACAACTGCTCAAATAATTTATATACATATTATTATATGCATACATCAGACCTATGTACATGGGTATACCTATAATATACCTGGAGCTGGTCTGAAAGTGTCTTCAAAGAAACTTACTCACTGCTCTATGCTCTTCTTACCTGCGACAGCATACAAAGCTATCGCTGAGTGGTGAACTAAGTGGTGCACAACTATAATTTAAAACATAGTACAATATACATTGACAAAATTTACAGTAAATAATTTGGAAATCTGAATACTCATCAAATTCCAAAACTCAAAATATTCATTGCCAATAATGTAAATCATTTGTATAAATGACTTTGATCACAAAATTCAATTTATCAAATCATGACTAACCATTTAAGTAATTCCAACAAAATCAATTATACATAAACCATAATTGAAATCACAATTCTTTACCATTCAAAAGCCATTCTGTATCTCAAAAATCATTATGTATCTCAAAAATCAATCTTTATCTCAAAACCATGTTGTATCTCAAAAACCATGCTGTAGCTCAAAAGCCATGCTGTATCTCACAAATCATTCTTTATCTCACTAACTATGCAAGACTAATCCGATAGGGCCATCTTCGATGTGATTCTAACTCCCTATGGTCGGGGAGGTTGAATCATCGTGCACAGTACCATCACAATAATGAATCTTCCGCAAGGGCCATAACGATAAAATAAACTTAGATCTAACCTCAAATCAGAGGAAAATCTAAGCCTGTGCACGTACCATGGTAATCAAAACACAACTAACTCCATTGTCTTCTTAACAAATGAGAGAGACGGGTAATAACCTAGTCAAGCATCTATAGTGAGATATAAAACAATATCACAATCCTTTTAGTGAGCATAAATCACAATATAATTCGATTCAAAGTCAATTCCAATATCCAATAATTTTTATGCTCAACACAATTCAAATCATAAATTTGCATGTAACACCCCAAAGTTCGGTAGTGCATTCTACTGCTCCAGTGACCAGTGTTGTCCGGACAGCTAGGATGCCTAGAACCACACTTCAATGAGAGTGAGGAGACATAAAATAATGAAATAAAAGAAAAGAAAGTACAAGAAAAACAAAGGAAAAATGATTGCAAAGAAATGTGATCAAGTTAAACGAGCCGGGAAACCTAGCGATGGGTGACCGCACCGGGAGGTCACGGCGTGGACCGTTGACTAACCCTGGACTGCGGGGAACCCTGGAAAACATTTTTAGGACTTAAATAGACCCTTGTTGAAGAATAAATATCATTATAAAGATCAAAGAAAAATTAAATAATTAGTACAAAGAAAAGTTAGAAATCGAAAAACAGACAAAACCCGGTATCTAGAAAAATCGAAACGTAACGAACAGGGCATTATGGTCATTTGACGTCCCGAAGTGTCTTTTGACCTAAATGTCCATTAAAAATAAATAATATTACACTTAGAAAATAAAATAAAAAATTAATTTGGTGGTACCTAAAGTAAATAGCTAAAATCAAGGGTTTAATGTGGGATTAAATGAAAGTTTAGCTTAAAATATGATTAAAATTGTGAGTGGACCACTAATGCATAAAATAAACATATAATAGGGCAGCTGTAACTCCACTAAATCAGCTGAACTTCATCTTCCTCAAAGTGATCTCAACATTGCCGTGAATGAAGGTGAGAGGAAAAACCATGGCCATTTCTCATGCAAGCTCTCTTAACTCTCCATTTTCAACTCCAATCTCTTAAGTTCCTTCATGAAACTTTGTCTACTCATCACAAGGAAGAGTTTGATACTAAATTTGAGAAGTTTAAGCAAGGTTTAACAAACTCCAAGCATAAGGTAAGTTCATAATTTTGAAGATAGCTTTGTTAAGTTTTGTGTGCATGTTATGGGTGTTGGTTTTGTGAAGGAAATTTTGAAGTTTAAATAGTTATTGAGATAGCCATTTTTGGACAGCCATGGGGTCACACATTTGATGATTTATTATGCATATAATTGATGAGAAATAATGTTGATCATGGTAAATTAATAACCTAGTGAATTATTTCATGTTTATATGGTGATTTATGCACTTGGATGGGAATTGGTAACTTGGACAGCACTTTGATGTTGAAGGACAAATTTGGGCAGCCTTGGGGACACTTGAATAAATGTGTATATTCATGGGAGTGTTGGCAGAATTGTGGCATTAAGGAATGAAGGATATGTGTATGAAATTATTGTGTAAAGTGTATGTGAGAATTAGTGGTGTTTAGGTGTGTATGTAATGGTATTGAGATATTGTAAATGTGAATTATATTTGGTGTGTTGAGGGTAATGGTAATCTGCCCAAAATAATGTTAATGTAAAGTAGATTATACTGTGGTTAATGTACCAAAACAGATTTGTAGTGAATTGAACCAAATAGAAAGGAATATGTGTTTTTGAAGTGGGGTGTGAAATGCATATTGAGGGCAGTGTACATTTTAGCCCATAACCTGAAATGTGTAACCTCAATTGGTATGAGACCAATTTGAGGTGAAACTAGGCACAAAATGTGCCAACTTTCATTGAGAAACCATACCAAAATTCTGCTTGCAAGTTGATGTGAAAAATGACCAATTCGGATTAGGTACACTTGAGACCTAAAAACTGACCATTTGGGCAGCAGTGAGTATTTAGGCCATAACTCACTCAAAACAGGTCCAATTGACCTGAAATTTTAACCAAGAATAGTTAAGACCCATACCTACAAGTCTTATGAAGACACCAAAGCCCAGAAATGACCATAAGCAAGTCAAACAACTTGCACAAGTTCGGGTCCAAAAACTGGCCGAACCAGAATTGACCAATTTGACCTAAAATTGACCTAAAATGGTACCACTTGACCAGCAATAGTGTAATGACCATAACTTGGTCTACTTAACTCGGATTGACCTGAAATTTTGCACCACGTGCAATAAGACCTAGATCTACAAATTTGTAGTTTCGACCGAGACCCGAAAACCGAGGGAACTAGATCGTCCGGTTAGGTCAAACCAGTGTCCCGGAATCCAGCAATTTGCATTAAAATGCAATAAGCAAGGAAATGACTTTGGTAAAACATACCAAACCTAAAACCCTATCAAATGTGACATATTAACGACACTAAAACCTAATTTACCTAAAACGCAACGAGGGTCGGTATATTAGGTGATTAAGTGAATAATTGAGTTCAGTGCATTATTTACCAAACACCATCGATAGAGACGGTTTAAATTAGTACTGAAACACTTCAAATTGTGTTTCTCAGTTACCAAAGACTCAGGAAAAGGGAAGGAAACACTGAGTCCAGATCAGGGGGACAATCATCAGAGGTTTGTGCACAACTAGTTTTCAACTGATTTTACTCTGAATAAGATTTCATATGATTAATTGTATGTTATTGATTTAAATTGTGTTTGTGCACAACGGCTATTGCTTTTGAATTTTTCAATTGAAATAAATATTGAATATTTGTATATTATTGTTTTAAATTGTGTTTGTGCACAACAACTATTTCTCTTGAATTTTTCAATTGAAATAAATATTGACTATTTGTATATTATTGTTTTAAATTATGGAAATGTGTTTGATGGACACTTATTGATTGAAAAACATTGTGAATGGTTTGAAACTGTGAAAAATTGTTTGAATGATATTGATGGATACTTATTGATTGAAAAGCACTGTAAATGGTTTTTGTGGAAATTGAAGTGAATTACGAATTGTGTTGCCATTTTGTGAATGAAATTATAACTTTGGAAATTTATTGGATTCTTACGGATCATTTGAATAAAATGTTTGAAATTATTTTGACTCACAATTGGCATGACACTGATACTATGTTCCTCCTCCATTAATGGGGTGAGTGTGATTATTCCTCCCTCTTTGACTTATCGATGCAGGGTGAGTATGATTATGTTCCTCCTCTTTGACTTCGATCTGAGGTGAGTATGGATGAGTTCTCATTATATAGCTAGCTTCCTCCCTCATTGATTTCGATTATTGGGGTGAGCATGTCTTGTCGTGGTGTACAACACGGCATATATGGAAAAAATTGTGTCATGGCCTAAATTGTGTTATAGATTGGCAACCTTTGTATTCTTGATTATTTGATCGAATTGTGTTATTATGTATTGTGAGATTGTGAAATTGATATAAACTCTTATTGACATATCATGTCTATTGAATTCAACCATGATCGACTTATTGAAAATTATTGTGATATTAACAAATGGAGTTTAAATTCTTGTTGACATTTATTGTCTTGAATTTAACTATGGTTTTAAGTATCCACTATTGATATGATTTATGAATTGTGATTTAAAATTTGTATTTGGTAAATGTTGTGCACAACTGAGACATTGTCTCAGCGATAGCTTTATATTTCTGTCGCAGGTAGAGAGACAGAGCAGGCTAGTGAATTCGCTAGTATCGCCAATGAGAGATTTTTGGGTATAGTGAGTATACCACATGTGGCATTTTATCAGTAATGTATATTCCTTTGTATGTATATTTTGTTCTTGGTTTTGAGATTTGTAAATTTAAGTTGTACAGTAATGTTGTAAAATAATTATGAGTTATTTGGCTTGTAATAATTGTGTTATATCTTTGTATCTTAGTATTTGAAAATCACTGTGGATTTGTCTTGAGAAATGTGTTGTGTTGATAAAAATGTTGGAGTTGAGATTTGATAATATATTGAAGTGCTTTTTACGAGTTTTCAAGAAGCTGTTTTGTCCAAAATACAAATGGCACCTTGCCAAAATTTTCTGAGATATTCCAAATAAATCAAATGAGTTAGTTGTTTCACTTGATTCACCAAAGTCTTTCACACACTGTAAATAGTGCTCACCACGTAAAAGAAGTAAGAAAAGTTTTAAAATCCCTTGTAGTGTATTTAATGGATTATCGATGAAGCGGAGTTGGTAATTCATTAGGTATACTACGGGATCATGTTATGCCTTACAGAGGGGTAGGGTGTGACATGTTTTAGTGGTATCAGAGCAAAGTTTTTAAATTCTGTTTTCACATGTTATTTGAATATTCTTTCTTCACGATTACAAGCGCTCAATTTCATTGTTTGATAGAGACAGTACATTACATTAAAAATATGCACTAACTGGAGGTAATCTCCTTGTATCATTGTACAGGAGGTATAAAATCCTCGAATTGATTATGGAATAGTGTTATCGTTCAGTAGATCAATCGATAGAGGCTGAGGTGCAAGGGGATGCCCCATGCCTACATAATGTCAATGGTTCAATAGCACCACCTGCAGATCGCAGATTCTGCTCGATTAAGCTCGTGACGGTGCAATGTTCCAACAAATGGATGGTAATGTGCCTACTCAAGTCCCAATATAGACACCGGTGGTACAACCACGATCTTACGCTAGACAATATGACAAATTGATGAAGTATGGGGCTCAGAGTTCAAGGGACGATAGATCCTCTAGAGCGAGAACAATGGTTAGAGAGGATGGATAGGGTATTCAAGAAACCGCATTGCACAGAGGAGCTTAGATTTGAGTACTCGGTATCTTTGCTCTGGGGATGCTTATGGTAGTGGAAAACCATCCCCACGATCCGATAGAACTGCGGTGCTAACATGGAATGACTTCTCGGGAATTCAGGCAAAAATATGTCCCTGATGCTTATGTAGACCAGAAGCTGCAAGAATTCCTAAGTCTGAAACAGGGGGGCAGATCAGTGGCTGAGTATGAAAGGGAATTCTCCGCCTAAGCCATTATGCAGTAAGTCTACTTTCTACCAGCAGGGAGAGATGTAAGAGGTTTGAAACCGGCTTGAAGCCTAGTATCAGATTACAAGTGGTGGATTCAAAAATAACAAATTATCTGAACTTATTTGTCAAGCACTAGAATTAGAAAGAATTGAATCAAGCGGCTCTTGAGAAAAAGAAATCGAGAGAAAGCGAGAAAAAGAGGAAAGTCGTGAGCGAGTTCTAGTGGTCCCTCTTGGAAAGAGGAAAAACTTTGGGGATCTGACGAGAGATAGTAAGAAGTCAGGTAGAGATAGATCTTTTGGATGAAACCACCTCGATCCGATCACCAACTCAACGAAACCCGAATGCGTTGTCGGATCGACTTTGTGAAACTTGTGGTAAACCACATAGTGGGGTATGTTATAGAGCCGTAGGAGCATGCTTTAAGCGTGGAGAGGCGGTCATTTTGCTAGGGATTGTGTAAATCCAGTCGTTCGGATCATTTACTACACCAAAGGGATCAACCCAAGTTTCTACCCCAAATAGTTCACCATCGGTTAGTAGAGGCAAAGGTAGAGGTAGGGTAGTACACCTAGAAGTCGACTCACGTGAATCAGCCAAAGCAGGTGATGCTTCAACTAGAGTATACGCTATCTGACGTAAAAGAGACTGAGACTTTTGACATCATTCTTGGTACTTTCTCAATTAGCAACTAAGATATATATATGTATTGTTTGACCTGGAATTTGCATATTTTTATGTTAGTGTTAGAACTATATGTTCGTTGTTATTCGTTCTGAGAGGAATAAATTTTGACGCATTAGTGATTAGCCCTTAAGATAAGGATTGTGATAATAAGTGAAATTAGTTTTGAAAGAGTTTATCGTGAAAAGTATTTTCTAACACACCATAAATTATAAAGCTAATTAGTGAGCCTACTTAATGTAAGGCAAGAGGGCGTAAAAGTAAGATGCACGATAATGGAATTGCTCTTGATAAGGGCAAGGAGGTTCTTGTTAGAAATTGCTAATGGATATTGTAATCGAATAAGATTCGAATATCGGTGAATTCAAAAGAATAAAAGATAACAAAGTTTGATCTATTGGGATGTATCGTAGTAACTATGCAATGTTCTTGATGTTTATACTGTAAGCTGCAGATTACAGTACTAACTTGAGATTATTGTGTAGAGCTACGTACTAACCGATAGTACACCTAGATGAGAATAGTTGCCAATGGCATCTGTTTTGGCATAGTTATGCCAGGACAGAATTTAATTGTTAGAAATAAGTTTGAAAATCCTACTTAGGGATCTAAAACTCAAAAGTTAAAATATCGAAAGGTTATAGTTCGACAAAGGAAGTAAGTTATAGAACATTGTGAGATAAAAAGAGTTATGGAAGTAGAGACTTGAGCAGTTGATTCATATGTAACAAAGAAATATTC
The DNA here is from genome assembly GCF_030052815.1 of Hevea brasiliensis. Classification (NCBI taxonomy): domain Eukaryota; kingdom Viridiplantae; phylum Streptophyta; class Magnoliopsida; order Malpighiales; family Euphorbiaceae; genus Hevea; species Hevea brasiliensis. The sequence continues at coordinate 24,273,353 of NC_079494.1, forward strand.
CGAATGTGAGGAAGACTATGGACTAGAATGGTCAGAGGACCAATGAGTGATGAATGATTCTAACATGACCTCAAGGGTCATTCAAGAAGGAACGTGAACCGAAATATTAGACAACACAATAGTAAGAGGAGATTAGTATTATACAAACAAATTAAACGTGGTATTAGATTGTTAAAAGTCTTATACAAATTTGAGGAAAAGAAGATTATACGATCATATAGACAGGAGAAAATAAACGTATGACTATTGTAAGATAGCTATTGGGTAAAATTTCGTGGACGAAATTTATTTAAGGGGGGGAGAATTGTAACACCCCAAAGTTCGGTAGTGCGTTCTACTGCTCCGGTGACCAGTGTTGTCCGGACACTAGGATGCCTAGAACCACACTTCAATGAGAGTGAGGAGACATAAAATAATGAAATAAAAGAAAAGAAAGTACAAGAAAAACAAAGGAAAAATGATTGCAAAGAAATGTGATCAAGTTAAACGAGCCGGGAAACCTAGCGATGGGTGACCGCACAGGGAGGTCACGGCGTGGAACGATGACTAACCACGGATCATGGGAACCTGGAAAACATTTTTAGGACTTAAATAGACCCTTGTTGAAGAATAAATATCATTAGAAAGATCAAAGAAAAATTAAATAATTAGTACAAAGAAAAGTTAGAAATCGAAAAAGCAGACAAAACCGGTATCTGAAAAATCGGAACGTAACTTGAACAGGGCATTATGGTCATTTGACGTCGAAGTGTCTTTTGACCTAAATGTCCATTAAAAATAAATAATATTACACTTAAAAATAAAATAAAAATTAATTTGGTGGTACCTAAAGTAAATAGCTAAAATCAAGGGTTTAATGTGGGATTAAATGAAAGTTTAGCTTAAAATATGATTAAAATTGTGAGTGGACCACTAATGCATAAAATAAACATATAATAGGGCAGCTGTAACTCCACTAAATCAGCTGAACTTCATCTTCCTCAAAGTGATCTCAACATTGCCGTGAATGAAGGTGAGAGGAAAAACCATGGCCATTTCTCATGCAAGCTCTCTTAACTCTCCATTTTCAACTCCAATCTCTTAAGTTCCTTCATGAAACTTTGTCTACTCATCACAAGGAAGAGTTTGATACTAAATTTGAGAAGTTTAAGCAAGGTTTAACAAACTCCAAGCATAAGGTAAGTTCATAATTTTGAAGATAGCTTTGTTAAGTTTTGTGTGCATGTTATGGGTGTTGGTTTTGTGAAGGAAATTTTGAAGTTTAAATAGTTATTGAGATAGCCATTTTTGGACAGCCATGGGGTCACACATTTGATGATTTATTATGCATATAATTGATGAGAAATAATGTTGATCATGGTAAATTAATAACCTAGTGAATTATTTCATGTTTATATGGTGATTTATGCACTTGGATGGGAATTGGTAACTTGGACAGCACTTTGATGTTGAAGGACAAATTTGGGCAGCCTTGGGGACACTTGAATAAATGTGTATATTCATGGGAGTGTTGGCAGAATTGTGGCATTAAGGAATGAAGGATATGTGTATGAAATTATTGTGTAAAGTGTATGTGAGAATTAGTGGTGTTTAGGTGTGTATGTAATGGTATTGAGATATTGTAAATGTGAATTATATTTGGTGTGTTGAGGGTAATGGTAATCTGCCCAAAATAATGTTAATGTAAAGTAGATTATACTGTGGTTAATGTACCAAAACAGATTGGTAGGGAAGTGAACCAAATTGCAAGGTATATGTGTGTTTGAAGTGGGGTGTGAAATGCATATTGAGGGCAGTGTACATTTTAGCCCATAACCTGAAATGTGTAACCTCAATTGGTATGAGACCAATTTGAGGTGAAACTAGGCACAAAATGTGCCAACTTTCATTGAGAAACCATACCAAAATTCTGCTTGCAAGTTGATGTGAAAAATGACCAATTCGGATTAGGTACACTTGAGACCTAAAAACTGACCATTTGGGCAGCAGTGAGTATTTAGGCCATAACTCACTCAAAACAGGTCCAATTGACCTGAAATTTTAACCAAGAATAGTTAAGACCCATACCTACAAGTCTTATGAAGACACCAAAGCCCAGAAATGACCATAAGCAAGTCAAACAACTTGCACAAGTTCGGGTCCAAAAACTGGCCGAACCAGAATTGACCAATTTGACCTAAAATTGACCTAAAATGGTACCACTTGACCAGCAATAGTGTAATGACCATAACTTGGTCTACTTAACTCGGATTGACCTGAAATTTTGCACCACGTGCAATAAGACCTAGATCTACAAATTTGTAGTTTCGACCGAGACCCGAAAACCGAGGGAACTAGATCGTCCGGTTAGGTCAAACCAGTGTCCCGGAATCCAGCAATTTGCATTAAAATGCAATAAGCAAGGAAATGACTTTGGTAAAACATACCAAACCTAAAACCCTATCAAATGTGACATATTAACGACACTAAAACCTAATTTTCCTAAAACGCATCGTGGGTCGGTATATTAGGTGATTAAGTGAATAATTGAGTTCAGTGCATTATTTACCAAACACCATCGATAGAGACAGTTTAAATTAGTACTGAAACACTTCAAATTGTGTTTCTCAGTTACCAAAGACTCAGGAAAAGGGAAGGAAACACTGAGTCGGATCGAGGACAATCATCGAGAGGTTTGTGCACAACTAGTTTTCAAGCGATTTTACTCTGAATAAGATTTCATATGATTAATTGTATGTTATTGATTTAAATTGTGTTTGTACTGCATGGCTATTGCTTTTGAATTTTCAATTGAAATAAATATTGAATATTTGTATATTATTGTTTTAAATTGTGTTTGTGCACAACAACTATTTCTCTTGAATTTTTCAATTGAAATAAATATTGACTATTTGTATATTATTGTTTTAAATTATGGAAATGTGTTTGATGGACACTTATTGATTGAAAAACATTGTGAATGGTTTGAAACTGTGAAAAATTGTTTGAATGATATTGATGGATACTTATTGATTGAAAAGCACTGTAAATGGTTTTTGTGGAAATTGAAGTGAATTACGAATTGTGTTGCCATTTTGTGAATGAAATTATAACTTTGGAAATTTATTGGATTCTTACGGATCATTTGAATAAAATGTTTGAAATTATTTTGACTCACAATTGGCATGACACTGATACTATGTTCCTCCTCCATTAATGGGGTGAGTGTGATTATTCCTCCCTCTTTGACTTATCAGTCTGGGGTGAGTATGATTATGTTCCTCCCTCTTTGACGTCGATCTGAGGTGAGTATGGATGAGTTCTCATTATATAGCTAGCTTCCTCCCTCATTGATTTCGATTATTGGGGTGAGCATGTCTTGTCGTGGTGTACAACACGGCATATATGGAAAAATTGTGTCATGGCCTAAATTGTGTTATAGATTGGCAACACTGTATTCTTGATTATTTGATCGAATTGTGTTATTATGTATTGTGAGATTGTGAAATTGATTTAAACTCTTATTGACATATACTGTCTATTGAATTCAACCATGATCTGACTTATTGAAAATTATTGTGATATTAACAAATGGAGTTTAAATTCTTGTTGACATTTATTGTCTTGAATTTAACTATGGTTTTAAGTATCCACTATTGATATGATTTATGAATTGTGATTTAAAATTTGTATTTGGTAAATGTTGTGCACCATCGAGACATTGTCTCAATGATAGCTTTATTCTTGTCGCAGTAGAGAGACAGCATGGCAAAGAAAGTTAGGTCGCTAGTATCGCCAATGAGAGATTTTAGCGTAAAGTGAGTATACAACATATGGCAATTTGAAGAGTAATGTAAATTCACTGTATGTATATATTGTTCTTGGTTTTGAGCGATTTGTAAATTTAAGATGTAAAGAAAAGTTGTAAAATAATTTTGAGTTATTTGGCTAGTCAAAATTGTGTTATATCTTTGTATCTTAGTATTTGAAAATCACTGTGGATTTGACTTGAGTAATGTGTTGTGTTGATAAAATTGTTGGCGTTGAGATTTGAAAATCTATTGAAGTGCTTTTCTGAGTTTTCAAGAACTGCTTTTGTCCAAAATACAAATGGCACCTTGCCAAAATTTTTACAGATATTCCAAATAAATCAAATGAGTTAGTTGTTTCACTTGATTCACCAAAGTCTTTCACACTGTAAATAGTGCTCACCACCGTAAAAGAAGTAAGAAAAGTTTTAAAATCCCTTGTAGTGTATTTAATGGATTATCGAGACGGAGTTGGTAATTCATTAGGTATACTACGGATCATGTTATGCCTTACGAGGGTAGGGTGTGACATGTTTTAGTGGTATCGAGCAAAGTTTTTAAATTCTGTTTTCACATGTTATTTGAATATTCTTTCTTCACAGCATAACCGCTCAATATCATTGTTTGATACATACAAGACATTACATTAAAAAATGCACTAACGGGAGGAAATCTCCTTGTATCATTGTACAGGAGGTCTAAAATCCTCGAATTGATTATGGAAGAGGGTGATCGTTCAGTCGATCAGTCTATTGAGGCTGAGGTGCAAGGGGATGCCCCAGGCCTACAAAATGTTAGTGGTTCAGCAGCACCACTGCAGCATCGATTCTGCTCGCTCGCCAGGCAGTGCAATGTTCCAACAAATGGATGGTAATGTGCCTACTCAAGTCCCAATATAGACACCGGTGGTACAACCACGCCTTACGCTAGACAATATGACAAATTGATGAAGTATGGGGCTCAGAGTTCAAGGGGACAGAGATCCTCTAGAGGCGTAACAATGGTTAGAGAGGATGGATAGGGTATTCAAGAAAGCGCATTGCACAGAGGAGCTTAGATTTGAGTACTCGGATCTTTGCTCTGGGGATGCTTATGATCGGTGGAAAACCATTCCCCACAGTCTGATAGAACCTGCAGTGCTAACATGGAATGACTACCTCAGGGAATTCAGGCACAAATATGTCCCTGATGCTTATGTAGACCGTCTGCAAGAATTCCTAAGTCCAAAGCAGGGGATCGGTGGTCGAGTATGAAAGGGAATTCTCCCGCCTAAGCCATTATGCAAGAAGTCTACTTTCTACCACGAGGAGAGATGTAAGAGGTTTGAAACCGGCTTACAGCCTAGTATCAGATTACAAGATGTCGGATTCAAACATAACAACTTCTCTGAACTTATTTCTCAAGCACTATAATTAGAAAGAATTGAATCTGAAGCGGCTCTTGAGAAAAAGAAATCAGAGAAGGCAGACAAAGAGGGAAAGTCAGCAGAACAGAGTTATAGTGGTCCTACTGGAAAGAGGAAAAACTGTGCGGGATACGACAGAGATAGTAAGAAGTCCGGTAGAGATAGATCTTTTGGACAGAAACCACCTCGATCCGATCAGCCAACTCAACGAAACCCGTAAATGCTGTCAGATCGACTTTGTGAAACTTGTGGTAAACCACATAGTGGGGTATGTTATAGAGCCGTAGGAGCATGCTTTAACTGTGGAGAGACTGGTCATTTTGCTAGGGATTGTGTAAATCCAGGTCGTTCTGGATCATTTACTACACCAAAGGGATCAACCCAAGTTTCTACCCCAAATAGTTCACCATCAGTTAGTAGAGGCAAAGGTAGAGGTATGGGTAGTACACCTAGAAGTCGACTCATCGTGAATCAGCCAAAGCAGGTGATGCTTCAACTAGAGTATACGCTATACGACAGAAAAGAGACTGAGACTTTTGACATCATTGCTGGTACTTTCTCAATTAGCAACTAAGATATATATATGTATTGTTTGACCTGGAATTTGCATATTTTTATGTTAGTGTTAGAACTATATGTTCTGTTGTTATTCGTTTACAGAGGAATAAATTTTGACGCATTAGTGATTAGCCCTTAAGATAAGGATTGTGATAATAAGTGAAATTAGTTTTGAAAGAGTTTATCGGCGAAAAGTATTTTCTAACACACCATAAATTATAAAGCTAATTAGTGAGCCTACTTAATGTAAGGCAAGAGGACGTAAAAGTAAGATGCAGTAATGGAATTGCTCTTGATAAGGGCAAGGAGGTTACTGTTAGAAATTGCTAATGGATATTGTAATCAGAATAAGATTCGAATATCAGTGAATTCAAAAAGAATAAAAGATAACAAAGTTTGATCTATTGGGATGTATCGTAGTAACTATGCAATGTTCTTGATGTTTATACTGTAAGCTGCAGATTACAGTACTAACTTGAGATTATTGTGTAGAGCTACGTACTAACCGATAGTACACCTAGATGAGAATAGTTGCCAATGGCATCTGTTTTGGCATAGTTATGCCAGGACATAATTTAATTGTTAGAAATAAGTTTGAAAATCCTACTTAGGGATCTAAAACTCAAAAGTTAAAATATCGAAAGGTTATAGTTGATAAAAAGGAAGTAAGTTATAGAACATTGGAGATAAAAAGAGTTATGGAAGTAGAGACTTGAACAGTTGATTCATATGTAACAAAGAAATATTCCGAATGTGAGGAAGACTATGGACTAGAATGGTCAGAGGACCAATGAGTGATGAATGATTCTAACATGACCTCAAGGGTCATTCAAGAAGGAACGTGAACCGAAATATTAGACAACACAATAGTAAGAGGAGATTAGTATTATACAAACAAATTAAACGTGGTATTAGATTGTTAAAAGTCTTATACAAATTTGAGGAAAAGAAGATTATACGATCATATAGACAGGAGAAAATAAACGTATGACTATTGTAAGATAGCTATTGGGTAAAATTTCGTGGACGAAATTTATTTAAGGGGGGGAGAATTGTAACACCCCAAAGTTCGGTAGTGCGTTCTACTGCTCCAGTGACCAGTGTTGTCCGGACAGCTAGGATGCCTAGAACCACACTTCAATGAGAGTGAGGAGACATAAAATAATGAAATAAAAGAAAAGAAAGTACAAGAAAAACAAAGGAAAAATGATTGCAAAGAAATGTGATCAAGTTAAATGAGCCGGGAAACCTAGCGATGGGTGACAGCACCGGGAGGTCACGGCGTGGACCGTTGACTAACCCTGGACTGCGGGGAACCCTGGAAAACATTTTTAGGACTTAAATAGACCCTTGTTGAAGAATAAATATCATTAGAAAGATCAAAGAAAAATTAAATAATTAGTACAAAGAAAAGTTAGAAATCGAAAAACAGACAAAACCCGGTAATACCGAAAAATCGGGAACGTAACCCGAACAGGGGCATTATGGTCATTTGACGTCCCGAAGTGTCTTTTGACCTAAATGTCCATTAAAAATAAATAATATTACACTTAAAAAATAAAATAAAAAATTAATTTGGTGGTACCTAAAGTAAATAGCTAAAATCAAGGGTTTAATGTGGGATTAAATGAAAGTTTAGCTTAAAATATGATTAAAATTGTGAGTGGACCACTAATGCATAAAATAAACATATAATAGGGCAGCTGTAACTCCACTAAATCAGCTGAACTTCATCTTCCTCAAAGTGATCTCAACATTGCCGTGAATGAAGGTGAGAGGAAAAACCATGGCCATTTCTCATGCAAGCTCTCTTAACTCTCCATTTTCAACTCCAATCTCTTAAGTTCCTTCATGAAACTTTGTCTACTCATCACAAGGAAGAGTTTGATACTAAATTTGAGAAGTTTAAGCAAGGTTTAACAAACTCCAAGCATAAGGTAAGTTCATAATTTTGAAGATAGCTTTGTTAAGTTTTGTGTGCATGTTATGGGTGTTGGTTTTGTGAAGGAAATTTTGAAGTTTAAATAGTTATTGAGATAGCCATTTTTGGACAGCCATGGGGTCACACATTTGATGATTTATTATGCATATAATTGATGAGAAATAATGTTGATCATGGTAAATTAATAACCTAGTGAATTATTTCATGTTTATATGGTGATTTATGCACTTGGATGGGAATTGGTAACTTGGACAGCACTTTGATGTTGAAGGACAAATTTGGGCAGCCTTGGGGACACTTGAATAAATGTGTATATTCATGGGAGTGTTGGCAGAATTGTGGCATTAAGGAATGAAGGATATGTGTATGAAATTATTGTGTAAAGTGTATGTGAGAATTAGTGGTGTTTAGGTGTGTATGTAATGGTATTGAGATATTGTAAATGTGAATTATATTTGGTGTGTTGAGGGTAATGGTAATCTGCCCAAAATAATGTTAATGTAAAGTAGATTATACTGTGGTTAATGTACCAAAACAGATTGGTAGGGAAGTGAACCAAATTGCAAGGTATATGTGTGTTTGAAGTGGGGTGTGAAATGCATATTGAGGGCAGTGTACATTTTAGCCCATAACCTGAAATGTGTAACCTCAATTGGTATGAGACCAATTTGAGGTGAAACTAGGCACAAAATGTGCCAACTTTCATTGAGAAACCATACCAAAATTCTGCTTGCAAGTTGATGTGAAAAATGACCAATTCGGATTAGGTACACTTGAGACCTAAAAACTGACCATTTGGGCAGCAGTGAGTATTTAGGCCATAACTCACTCAAAACAGGTCCAATTGACCTGAAATTTTAACCAAGAATAGTTAAGACCCATACCTACAAGTCTTATGAAGACACCAAAGCCCAGAAATGACCATAAGCAAGTCAAACAACTTGCACAAGTTCGGGTCCAAAAACTGGCCGAACCAGAATTGACCAATTTGACCTAAAATTGACCTAAAATGGTACCACTTGACCAGCAATAGTGTAATGACCATAACTTGGTCTACTTAACTCGGATTGACCTGAAATTTTGCACCGCGTGCAATAAGACCTAGATCTACAAATTTGTAGTTTCGACCGAGACCCGAAAACCGAGGGAACTAGATTGTCCGGTTAGGTCAAACCAGTGTCTCGGAATCCAGCAATTTGCATTAAAATGCACTAAGCAAGGAAATGACTTTGGTAAAACATACCAAACCTAAAACCCTATCAAATGTGACATATTAACGACACTAAAACCTAATTTACCTAAAACGCAACGAGGGTCAGTATATTAGGTGATTAAGTGAATAATTGAGTTCAGTGCATTATTTACCAAACACCATCGATAGAGACGGTTTAAATTAGTACTGAAACACTTCAAATTGTGTTTCTCAGTTACCAAATACTCATGAAAAGGGAAGGAAACACTGAGTACAGATCGTGGGGACAATCATCGAGGTTTGTGCACAACTAGTTTTCAAGCGATTTTACTCAATAAGATTTCATATGATTAATTGTATGTTATTGATTTAAATTGTGTTTGTGCACAACGGCTATTGCTTTTGAATTTTTCAATTGAAATAAATATTGAATATTTGTATATTATTGTTTTAAATTGTGTTTGTGTACAACAACTATTTCTCTTGAATTTTTCAATTGAAATAAATATTGACTATTTGTATATTATTGTTTTAAATTGTGGAAATGTGTTTGATGGACACTTATTGATTGAAAAACATTGTGAATGGTTTGAAACTGTGAAAAATTGTTTGAATGATATTGATGGATACTTATTGATTGAAAAGCACTGTAAATGGTTTTTGTGGAAATTGAAGTGAATTACGAATTGTGTTGCCATTTTGTGAATGAAATTATAACTTTGGAAATTTATTGGATTCTTACGGATCATTTGAATAAAATGTTTGAAATTATTTTGACTCACAATTGGCATGACACTGATACTATGTTCCTCCTCCATTAATGGGGTGAGTGTGATTATTCCTCCCTCTTTGACTTATCAGTCTGGGGTGAGTATGATTATGTTCCTCCCTCTTTGACTTCCCAGTCTGAGGTGAGTGTGGATGAGTTCTCATTATATAGCTAGCTTCCTCCCTCATTGATTTCGATTATTGGGGTGAACATGTCTTGTCGTGGTGTACAACACGGCATATATGGAAAAATTGTGTCATGGCCTAAATTGTGTTATAGATTGGCAACACTGTATTCTTCAGTTATTTGATCGAATTGTGTTATTATGTATTGTGAGATTGTGAAATTGATTTAAACTCTTATTGACATATACTGTCTATTGAATTCAACCATGATCTGACTTATTGAAAATTATTGTGATATTAACAAATGGAGTTTAAATTCTTGTTGACATTTATTGTCTTGAATTTAACTATGGTTTTAAGTATCCACTATTGATATGATTTATGAATTGTGATTTAAAATTTGTATTTGGTAAATGTTGTGCACCACTGAGACATTGTCTCAAATGATAGCTTTATATTGCCGCAGTAGAGAGAGACAGTGGCAAAGAAAGCTAGGCTGCTAGTATCGCCAGCGAGAGATTTTTGGGTATAGTGAGTATACCACATGTGGCATTTTGTACTGTAATGTATATTCACTATATGTATATTTTGTTCTTGGTTTTGAGCAGTTGTAAATTTAAGTTGTACAGTAAAGTTGTAAAATAATTATGAGTTATTTGGCTTGTAAAAATTGTGTTATATCTTTGTATCTTAGTATTTGAAAATCACTGTGGATTTGACTTGAGAAATGTGTTGTGTTGATAAAAATGTTGGAGTTGAGATTTGAAAATATATTGAAGTGCTTTTTACAGGTTTTCTGAAGAACTGTTTTGTCCAAAATACAAATGGCACCTTGCCAAAATTTTTACAGATATTCCAAATAAATCAAATGAGTTAGTTGTTTCACTTCAGTTCACCAAAGTCTTTCACACCTGTAAATAGTGCTCACCACTGTAAAAGAAGTAAGAAAAGTTTTTAAAATCACTTGTAGTGTATTTAATGGATTATCAGTAGACGGAGTTGGTAATTCATTAGGTATACTACGGGATCATGTTATGCCTTACAGAGGGGTAGGGTGTGACATTGCATTTTCCCATGAAAATTACCATCACAATTCAAAATATGTTCTATCACAATTTTCCAAAATATAATTTATTCAATCCATAACAATGCTTAATACTTGTGGAAATACCATTTCACAAAGCTAAATTCATACATACTATAACAATTTTCAATAATCATTGAATTAAATCTAATGCTTATTAAACATAATAGATAAGAAAAGTATGTCATTTAATCATATGAAATATTCAAATAAAATCAGTTAAAAACTAGTTGTGCACAAACACAACTTAAAACAATAACATACAATTAATCATATGAAATATTATTCAGAGCAAAATCAGTTGAAAACTAGTTGTGCACAAACCTCTGATAACTGTCTCTTGGTCTTGACTCAGTGTTTTCTTCCCTTTTCCTGAGTCTTTGCTAACTGAGAAACACAATTTGAAGTGTTCCAGTACTAAATTAAACTGTCTCTATCGATAATGTTTGACAAATAATTGACTGAAAGCTATTATTTGCTTAATCACCTAATATATAGACCCTCGATGTGTTCAAGGTAATTTAGGTTTTAGTGTCATTAATATGTCACATTCGATAGGGTTTTAGGGTTGGTACGTTTTACCAAACTCATTTCCTTGTTTAGTGCATTTTAATGCAACTTGCTGGATTTCGGTATACTAGTTTGACCTAGCCGGATGACCTAGTTCCCTCGGTTTTCAGGTTTTGGTCAAAACTACAAACTTGTAGATCTATGTCTTATGGAACGCGGGGCAAAATTTTAGGTCAATCCGAGTTATGTAGACCAAGTTATGGTCATTTTACTGTTGCTGGTCAAATGGCATCAAATTTGGTCATTTTAGGTCAATTTGGTCAACTTTGGTTCGGCCAGTTTTTGCACCCGAACTTGTGCACTCTGTTTGACTTGCTTATGGTCATTTATGGGCTTTTGTGTCTTCATAAGACTTGTAGATATGGGTCTTAACTATTCATGGTTAAAATTTCAGGTCCATTGGACCTGTTTTGAGTGAGTTATGGCCTATACACTAACTGCTGCCCAATTGGTCAGTTTTCAGGTTTCACTTGCACTTAATCCGAATTGGTCATTTTTCATGTCACCTTGCAAGCAGAATTTTGGTATGCTTTCTTAATGAAAGTTGGCACATTTTGTGCCTAGTTTCACCTCCAATTGGTCTCATACCAATTGAAGTTACACATTTAAAGTTACAGGCTAAAATGCATACTGCCCGTAATTACCTTGCTTAAACATACATCAATGACACATTTACCTTACTATATGTCCACTTCCCTTACCAATTCTGTTTTGGTACATTACCAAAACCATATACCACCTTACCTTAAAGTCATTTTGGGCAGATTACAAGCATCCTCAATACACCAAATAAAACTCCAATTCATAAAGTCCAAATAAAACAATACATACACATGGACATTTCTAATTCTTACACATACTTTACACAACCAATTTACATACACACTCATCAATCCTCAATGTCATAATTCTGCCCATATCTTCATGAACACATACATTTATCAAAGAAGCCTCAAGGCTGCCGAAAAGCTTCACCATGCCAAAGTGTCCATAATTCATCAATTTCCATTCCAAGTGCATAATCACCATTTACATGTGGAATTAACTACTAGGACATTAAATCACCCTAATCAAATAATTTCTCATCAAATATATGTATGAATATTTCATTAAACATACAATTCCATGGCTGTCCAAAATTGATATATCAAGAACTCCTCAAACTTGAAAATTTTCTTCACAATTCAAACACCCATAACAAGTATACAAAGTTTAACAAAGCAATGTTCAAAAATACAAACTTACCTTTGGTTGGGACTTGTTAAACCTTCACTAAACTTCTTGATTTTGGTATCAAGCTCTTCCTTGTGATGTGGGGACAATTTTTAATGAAGCTACCTAGGTGATTAGAGGTGAAATGAAGGAGTGGATCAAGCTTGAAGAAAAATGGCCATGGAGGTTTTGGGAGCTTTTCATTCACGGCAATGGAGGTTTACATGTGGAATTAACTACTAGGACATTAAATCACCCTAATCAAATAATTTCTCATCAAATATATGTATGAATATTTCATTAAACATACAATTCCATGGCTGTCCAAAATTGATATATCAAGAACTCCTCAAACTTGAAAATTTTCTTCACAATTCAAACACCCATAACAAGTATACAAAGTTTAACAAAGCAATGTTCAAAAATACAAACTTACCTTTGGTTGGGACTTGTTAAACCTTCACTAAACTTCTTGATTTTGGTATCAAGCTCTTCCTTGTGATGTGGGGACAATTTTTAATGAAGCTACCTAGGTGATTAGAGGTGAAATGAAGGAGTGGATCAAGCTTGAAGAAAAATGGCCATGGAGGTTTTGGGAGCTTTTCATTCACGGCAATAGAGGTTTCTAATGTTGAAGATGATATTTTAGTGGAGCAATCTGCCCACTTAATACATTTTAAAATCCCTTAGTGGTCCACTCACATTAGTTAATTCAGTTAATATGTTTAATGTGCTAATTACACACTTTCACTCCACTTTTGGTTATTTGCATTAGATACCACTAAACTAATTTTTCATTTTATTTTCTAAGTGTAATATTATTTATTTTTTTAATGGACTTTTAGGTCAAAAGATGATTCGGGATGTCAAATGACCATAATGCCCCTGTTCGGGTTGCATTCCCGATTTTTCAGTAACACCGGGTTTTGTCCGTTTTTCGATTTCTCACTTTTCTTTGTACTAATTATTTAATTTTTCTTTGATATTTATAATGATATTTATACTTCAATTGATGTCTCTTTAAGTCCTAAAAATATTTTCCAGGGTTCCCCGCAGTCCAGGGCTAGTCAACGGTCCACGCCGTGACTTCCTGGTGCGATCACCCATCGCTAGGGTTCTCGGCTCGCTTAACTTGGTTACATTTCTTTGTTATTATTTTTTCTTTATTTTTTTATTGTATTTTCTTTTCTTGTATTTCATTATTTTATGTCTCCTCACTCATAACGAAGTGTAGTTTTAGGCATCCTAGCTGTCCGGACAACACTGGTCACCGGAACAGTAGAACGCACTACCGAACTTAGGGGTGTTACACATCCATACATTTCAATTTCATAATCATTTCCATACATTTCCATTCATACTCAATTCATATGTAAACATTCTCAAATTACATAAGTAAAATTTTCAAATTTCCTTAATTTACATAATTTACAAAATAATTACAAAATTTCATAATTTACATGATATATAAGTTAATTACATATGAAAAAGCTAATTAATCAATTTACATCGCATTCCTATTAATTACCTATTCATAATATACATTACAATACAATATCTAAGCATTTTATACAAAATATAAAATATAATCTATATGGGCCCTATCTACATGCATTGCTGAGGAGGTGACAACCTTGAATACTTCAGAAACTTCTGCAGATCAGAACTCCAAAATCTCTGTTTAATATTTTTATCTAGCCTTTACCTTCAGTACCTGCGCGAGGAAACAATTCCATCGCACTAAGCATTGCTGCTTAGTGGTGCAATAATATAACAAGAATATAAAATATACAAATAAAGAAAGAAAGCATAATTTGAATATTTAAGAATCAATTTAATTTAATACAATGTGTCTAATATTAATTATCTTTTTTTCTAATTTGTTCCGCTTTGGAAGCGTTTAATTCTTAAATTCACAGTGATAAAGTACAATATACATAATTAATAAAAATACTCAGTTTATATTCATATGGCAATAGAAAGTACATTTAAAATATTTAGTTAAGTTATACCTATTTTTGCAACTCTTTTATTATTTTACTTAACAAATTTTATGTGGTTTGGATCATTTCATAATTCTAACTAATTCTTTTGAAGTCTTATTAACTCATTTATTTGATTTCTAATATTTTTAATTACTAATAGTCTTAATTTATTTCAATAAATTACACTGCCCAAGTAACCTACGACAGGCTGACTAAACTGGATAACGGGTCGTTGGCATTGGACACCGCGGTGCCTCGGGCCGTCATATCATGGGATGCAGAACGCCAACCACGTATGCAGTCAGTATGGCTAAAAAGCCATGATAATACATAATCGGGCATAAAAGCCATGAATGTTGGCATAAAGCCATGAATACGGGCATAAAGCCATGAATACAGGCATAAAGCCTTTCGCAGTACTGCTAAAACAATACCCTATTGGCATGCCAAACTATCCAATCTGACACACATGTCTAGGCAATACAAGGGCACATAATATCATTAAATATTAATATATTGTGTTTTATGACTTTATTATTTCATGATAAATTTTATAATTTATACATTCATCATGATATTCATACATTTCTTACATCATTCATATTGATCACAATTCACAACAATGGTGTTCATATACCATTGTGCTCAAAACATTCTTCCTTTCTCTTATAAAGAGAACTAATGTTTCATTCATATTTTCATATGATTCATTTATTCATTACAATATTTATATGAAATCATAACTCATACAAGGTGTTATTATCTTATTTGTAATTGAAACATAAATCCTAATGTAAACCTCATCCCATTTATACTCAACAATCCATCTAGGTTAATTTCATTTCATATTCAAGTGGTATCACTCATGTTTTATTAGAGCTACTAGTAATGGGAATAAATCTTAACTATATACTCACATAACTTAAATGTTCATTAAGTCATTTAGGTGAATTACTATTTCTATTCCAAGTAATCCATGAATGTTTCATGGATTCCAAATTTCATACCTTAGTTTCCTCTACCAATTTAGTTATTATACTTTGTGTCTTTGTATTACTATTCACCATGAAAGTTGTTCCTTATTTTGTCTAGTTGCATTTTCTTTTTTGAATCACTCCATTTGGAGTTTTGTAGCTCAAGTTATGGTCCAAAAACCACAACTGGCCGGATTGGAATTCTGTCCATAATTTCTGGACTGACCATATCTATAGTGCAATGAACAGTGACTGTAACTCACCATTTAAATATGTTCTAGTCATAATTTGGGTTAGGTTTCTTCATGAAAGTTGTTGGTTTATATCTCATCTTGTTGGTGGTAAAATTTCAGGTCAATTGGACCATTCTACACTGAGTTATGGCCAAATAACCAAATACTGTTCATTTGGTCATTCTGCAGAAACAGACTGCAGGTCACCCGGATTAGGGCAAGCTTTTGGTCCACTTGGTTTGGTTTTATGGGCATGGTTTCTTCACCAAAGTTGTGCCATTATGTGTCTAGTTTCATTTCCAATTGTCCTTGCACCAATTGGACCTCTATAATTCAAGTTATTACTGCCCAAACCTGCTAGACTCATGTCCAATTCTGCAGGTCACCATGGGCAGCCACACCAAACCTAAATTCCACTACTCAACACACTTCATTTTTTATTTAAATAGAACTAAATGGTCACTAATTGACCATTAAAACATACTTTCATCATTACATGATCAAAGTCTTCATTTCATGCTCAAACCCTAACTCCAATTTCCAATTCATGGCATACACATACCAAACTCACACCAAATCACTTTATCCATCATCTATACTCATTAATAACATAATTAAGCCACTTAATTTCATTAAAAACCAATAATCCTTAAACTTTCTCATGGCTGCCAAATTTAGAGATTTCATTTACTCAAGTTTTTCTTTTAATTTCATACAATTTCTGCTTGATTTAGCCTACTTACAAGATTAAAGAAAGAAAAGAAATTGTTTAGTGCACTAACCTTTTTGAGCTTCACTTAACCTTGATTAAACCTCCCTAATCTCTTCTTCTTTGGCTGCCAATATCTTTTTCTAGGTGAAGGATCAAATTTTTGTGAAGGGACTTGGCAATTTCGGTGAACAAATGGATAGGAAATTCAAGCTTTTAAGCTTGAAAATGGTGGAATCTCTTCTCTCTCTCTCTCTCTCTCAACGTTTTTGGCTGCCCAAAGGTTGAATATGCAGATTGGTTTTTCAATTTTTTGATCTCTTTTATCTCTTTTAATGAGTTTAACAAAATGTGATTGGTGGAGGAAATTTAAATGACATCATATGATGCCATAATTAGCATTTTCTTTCATTTTCTTTTCTTCTCTTCTCTACTCATTTCCAATTTAATTTTTAGCAATATTTATTCATATTTTAGATCATAATAATTATTTGCTTAACTGGACAAGTCGGCCAAAAATCATCTTTGAAGATGAAATGACCAAAATGCCCTCCGTTTAGCTTAACAGGCCAAAATTGTCTGTACCGATTCAAAAATTTTTCTAAGCATTTCCTTGGCATTCTAATGCCATAAGAACCTCAATGACCCTTCTCTGGAGTCCCAAAAATTATTTCAAACTGCACTTCTCTTTCCGGAGGAAATCCTGGCAATTCATCAGGAAACACATCTGGAAAGTCATGTACTGTAGGGATGTCTTTCAATGCTGGACTCTCCACTTCGGCGTCTACCACATGTGCCAAGTATGCTTCACACCCCTTTCTGATCATTTTTCTGGCTAGTGCAGCCGAATGATGTTTGATGGCAATAGCTGCCCCTTCCCATGTATTACCACATCACTGTTAGTAGTATGCTCTAGAGCATATCATTTAGTATGTATCTTGTACATATTTTTATTAATAAAAGGCATTTCCACTTTTCCGTTTACATAATATATTTATGTGTAATAGAAAAGGTCCATTGATATTTTGTTAGAAATATTATTCTTAAGTTGTTAAGAATATGAGTGACAATATTTCTAGCACAAAGTATCATAAATAGGTTCACAATCGAGGATACTTCATAATGAGGACATGACTTATCCAGAAAGATTGTATTCATGTTTGTTCCCAAGTTATTTATATGAGATATAAATAAGATGGAATGGTAAGTCTCACGCCATATAACAAACATGATAGGCACTTATAAATGATAAGTAGGCCGAACCAGTGACACTTATGACAAGCACATGGAGTTTACTCTTGTCAATGTTTTGTCATAAATCATATCAGTGCATATAATCTTTAGACCTGAGATAGCACAGTTATCTTGTATATAGGTAGTTTGAGTTTGATACTGCTTTCATACTTATACTGTGTATGGGTATATGGGCATGTGTTGGCTCCTACTAGTTATATATGGAGGCAGGTGTTGATCAAGATGGAATCTGTTCCTCTAAGTAAATAGAGATAAAATCCTATGTTCATTTAATTGTTCTTGATGTTTCAAGTTCCTGGCCAGGACAGATAGATTTATTCAGAAAAGAGTTTCTGATTAGAAAAATCTTTTAATCAAGAACTGGAATTAAAAGAGAACATAATATTCATAGCAAATGGATTTTGACATAAACCATGACTCCAGCTTGAGTTGGGATTTTGTAACAGAGAGATTCTAGTGCATGGTAACATATGATTATAGGTTCATTTAAGGTAAACCTTATTACTAATTGGGTGGCCATGGCATGCTATGCTAGGTGTTAACCATGGTCTATGAGGTTCATAAAATGATTTAGAGAAATCATTTATGGTAAGAAAGAGTTCTGATGATATTAAGAGTTGATATCATGTCTCATTGCCAATTAGTGATAAGCCTAGTAAGTCACACACATACACAAGTTATCACCTAATTAAATATGATTTAATTAATTAATTAAAGAGTCTAATTGATTAGTTAAATAGGTTTGGTTTGCAATTAGTTTGCAAAGTCCCTAGCATGACTTGAAACCAAATCTAGATTATTGGATGTATAATATAAGTTAAATTTATATTTAAAGTGTTTAAATATGAATTTAATTAATGAGAAATTAATTAATAGAGATTAATTAATTAATTTATATTTGATATAAATTAATTAGAAGAAGAAAAATAATTATTTTGGGTTGAGAACTCAAAATTAAGACACAGGGGCATTTTGGTCATTTTGCGGTGTGACACGTGGCACCATGAGATGGTGACACATGGCATAATACATAAGCTTGCCAAATGTTTTTTAATCATGTAAGATGATTAAAATCAAGATTAAATATAGGTTTGACACTTGGCACAATGTGATTGGGTCACTTAAACCTAGAGCTAATCAAAGGGTGACATGTGGCAAGGGTTTAATGTGTTAACCTAGCTATTTAAGTGTTGTTATGAGAAAATAAAATACAACCAGCAGCCATACTCCTTGGTCACGCCATTTTGCAGCCCTCCCTCTATTCTTCTTCATCTCTCATCAATTCAAAGAGATTAGCCATCAATCTCTTGAATTAAGAACACTAGAAATTGTTTCTAGTGTCCTGTTTACATCTCTAATCTCTTAAAAGGCAGAACTTGAATTTCTAATTAATATAAAAGGCTTTAGAAGCTGTTCAAGGGCTGCCATAGGTGTTCTTGGTGTGGACAAGCTAGAGGGACAACATCTAGTGTCCTAAAGACGAATCTCAAAGGCGCAGACACGCTGCAGTGCATCAAGAGGTTAGTGTAATCGTTCTTGATTTAATCTAGGGTTCTAAAATTAATCTGATTAATTTTAAAATCTTAAATGGCAAATACAGATCCAAAAACATATTAAAAGAGTTTTAATATGTTGTTTATCATTGAAATCAAATAGATAAAAATAAATCTTGCATGATGCATGTGACCCTAGGTGAAAATTTTTGAATTCAATGGTATAAACTTGTGTTTTTACGCTTCCGTTCCTTCAATTGGTATCAGAGCCACTATATTTTCCATTTAGATTGTTGATTATATAATTTAATTGTGCGTTTGATCATGAGATCAAAAGATTATTGCTGGTTGCAAAGCAAGGTGGCGACATACTTGAAAAAAGACCATCAATGGTGCGCATGGTTTGGCTACCATGGGTGGTTCAAGGTTTGGCTTTTAATTCTGCAATTGTTGTATGATCTAAGGCCTATTCTTTGACTAATTAAAGTGTTTAATTAGTAGTTTTAATCACACAATTAAATTATGATTCAAATCAGAATTTTAAAAATTGTTTGAATGTGATTCAAATCTGAATTTTAAAAGTTGTTTGAATGTGATTCAAATCTAAATTTTTAAAGTTGTTTGAATCATATTTAAATCTGATTTTTTAAATTTGATTGAATAAAATTCAAATCTGATTTTTTAAAAAAATGTTTGAATGTGATTCAAATATGAATTTTTAAAGTTGTTTGAATGTGATTCAAATCTGAATTTTTAATTTTGTTTGAATGAGATTCAAATCTGAATTTTTAAATTTATTTGAATCATATTCAAATCTGGATTTTTAAGTTGAATATGAGATATTCAATTTAATTTAAGTATGTATGTTTTATTTAATTGTTAAATAGTGATATGCATGATGGATGATCATGGACTATAAAAGACCAATGTGATTGGATTTATTTCTTTTATGTTTCTTTGGGATTGTAAATTAATTAATTTATTTTAATTTATTTTGGGCATGTATTATTAAGTTTGTAATAATTTTTGGGTTGTAATTTCATTTATTTAAGTTCTTGTAAATTCGCCTTGGTATGCCAAGGATTACTATGTAATATTGGATTGCAAGAAGTTCAAGGAGGTCAAGAGCATTGGTGGGACCAGTGGGAGGAATTCAAGATCAAGTGTTGATTATGTACTCCTTCAGCAACTCTTGTAAAATGAATGAATGAAATGCACCTAGGAATGCCCTGATTCAATTCTTGGTGGCTCATAATTGAATCCCTTAGAAAGTCCATGATCATACCATATTTACTGCTTATCCATGAATGCATGAGATGTATGGGAATGTATGCAATTATATGATATATGCATGCTAAATGGATAATGTGCAAAGTGAGACCTTAATAGTAATTAGAATGACCATAAAATCTTCCAAACAAATGATTAAGTTGGAAATGCTATAATTAAAATAATTATAACATAGGCCCTCCATTGGGGCAATTATTTTAAGAAATTTTAAATAGTTGCATGAGATGCAATTAATTTAAGAGATTTTCTTAAGAATAATTGTTAAGCATGAGATGTTGTAAATATGTAAATGGTTTGCTGGCCAATATTGGATGTACCTGAGGACATTAAAATTATTTGCATAATTACTGGCTCAATGGGATCAACTTAACTAATGCAAGATAAGTCAATAATGAATGTACCTGAGATTTTAAGCATTAGGGGCTAGGTAAAGGATTGAACCTCACATGAGAAGTGATGGGCAAGGAGTTGCTCACTTATAGTTTATTGTAATTCCAATAATGGATGTACATGAGGATGATCAATAGAATTATAAGAATTCAATCACCCACTGGAAATCCATCCAACTAGGATTTCCGTTTTCTACTTTGGAAGTGTAGGATTCGCTAAGTTAGTGGGAGGACCAATTTGATTAAAAGACCATAATCATTTTGGTTAATTACATGATACATTTACTAATTAATCTGGTTATTTTCTGCAGTTAATTTTTTGATAAAAATGAGCACAAAACAACCACCACCATCCAATATCCTTGCAAGCATACTTGATCACAATAGGTTGACAGGACCTAATCTGTCTGATTGGCTAAGAAATTTGAAACTTGTCCTGAACCTTGAACATATAGGATATGTTCTAGATTCAAATGTTCCTGGTCCCTTACCTCCAGAGGCCACACAAGAGGAACATGATACTTTGGATAAGTGGACAGAGCATGATATGAGAGCTAAGTGTTACATGCTTGCTTCCATGAGTAATGAGTTACAGAAGCAACATGAGAACATGCAGAGTGCGAGTGAGATCCTCCTTCACCTACAAGAGTTGTATGGTGAGCACAGCAGGAATGCTAGGTATGAGATATCTAGACAGCTATTCCGTATGAGGATGTCTGAGGGACAGAATGTTGGGGATCATGTCCATAAGATGATTCGGCTGATTGAGCAGTTGGAACATCTTGACTTCAACATGGATTTCCAACTACAGACGGATTTGATCCTTCAGTCCCTTCCTGAGTCTTTTGGGAATTCTGTGACAAATTTCCATATGACTAAACAGGAATCCACCTTAGCTGGTTTACTCAACATGCTGGTTATTGCCCAAAAGAATATGCCAGGCAATAAAGGAAAAGAGGTAGCTTTGGTTGCAACTTCTTCTGCTGGAAAGTCCAACAAGAAGAAGGGCAATAGGAAAAAGAAACCTCAGATTCCTGGTCCTTCCAAGAAAATAGCTAAACAGAAAAGGAAGACTAAAGCTGATGGAGGCAAAGGAAAGTGTTTCCACTGCCAAAAGGATGGGCACTGGAAAAGGAACTACCCAGAGTATCTTGCTTCTCTGAAGGACAAGAAGGATACACCTTCGGAAGGTATGTCCATATCTTGTTATTTAGATTCTGATGATACTCATAGTTCATCTACAGCTTGGGTTTTAGATACTGGTGCCAGTTCTCACATTTCTAATGATATGCAGGAACTAGCAAACAGTAGTAGCTTGTGTTCTCAATATATTAGAGTCCGGATTGGCAATGGCTCAACTGTTGAAGCTTTAGCCATAGGATCTAAATCTTTTTACATGTTTGGACATGTTTTGTGTTTGGATAATATTTTATATGTACCTGATGCATTTAAGAACATCATTTCTATATCTAGTTTGACTAGAAATGGCTATGAATTCCAGTTCACTTATGATGTTTGCAATATTTATTTTGGAAATAAATATGTTGGTTTGGGTTATATGAATGATGGTCTTTATTATTTGGATAATAATGACAAACACAAATTGAATGCAAGTGATCTAAAAGAATGCAATGCCATGGTGAAAACCAACTCAAGTTCAAAATATATTTGGCACTTAAGGTTATGTCATGTTTGAGCGTAAGATAGGATTGCAAACCTGGAGAAAATGGGGATTCTATCCTCATTGGGCTCTGAGCCTATTCCAACTTGAGAATCTTGCCTTCAGGGTAAAATGACTAGATCACCCTTTGTTGGACAAGGGCTAAGAGCTGAAAATATTTTGGAGCTAATACATAGTGATGTATGTGGTCCATTTAAAGAAATGGCTAGACGGGGTTTTCATTATTTTATTACCTTTACTGATGATAAATCAAGGTTTGGGTATTTGTATTTGATGAAATAAAAACATGAATCTTTTGAAAAGTTCAAAGAATTTAAATCTGAAGTAGAAAATCAAACAGGAAAGAGTATTAAAGCTCTTCGATCGATCGTGGAGGTGAATATTTGAGTCTCGAATTTGATGAATACTTGAGAGAGCATGGCATTATTTCTCGATTAACTCCTCCAGAACGCCACAACTGAATGGTGTATCCGAAGGAGAAATCGTACCCTATTGGATATGGCACGTAGTATGATGAGCTATACCGATATGCCAATCTTCTTTGGGGATTTGCATTAGAATCGACTTTGTATATTCTGAATAGGATTCCATCAAAATCGCTTCTTCCACACCTTATGAGATATGGCATGGAAGAAAACCAAGTCTTAAGCATGTTAAGATTTGGGGTTGTCCAGCTTATATCAAAAAGCTGAACACTGATAAATTGGAGACCAGATAAAAAAATAAGGTCGATTTGTTGGATATCCAAAAGATAGTTTTGGATATTATTTTTATTTGCCTACTTTACAAAAGGTTGTGATAAGTAGAGATGCCACATTTCTTGAACAACAGTTTGTTCAAGAAGGAGGCAAAGGAAGGCAAATAGAGTTAGAATTGGAGAATTCTGACCAACCAACATCGGATGGATATAGATCCATCTAGTCAACCAATACCCGTTGATGAAACATCTACAATTTGTTCCTCGTAGAACAACCAGGGTATCTCACCCACCAATGAGATATGGTTTTCTTCATGAAGAAGAACAAGAGTTGTCTACTCATGAAGAAGTAGATCATGGAGATGATCCACTTACCTATGAAGAAGCTATATCAGATATAGACTCTTCAAAATGGATTGAAGTTATGAAATCCGAGATTGATTCCATGTATAAGAATCAAGTTTGGGATCTTGTTGACCCACCTGAAGGTATTATACCTATAGGGAACAAATGGGTTTTCAAGAAGAAAATTGGTTCTGATGGAAAGGTAGAGACCTATAAGGCAAGGCTAGTAGCGAAAGGGTTTCGCCAAAGGCAAGGAATCGACTATGAGGAGACTTTCTTGCCTGTTGCCATGCTTAAATCAATTAGGATTTTATTAGCAATAGCTGCATATTATGATTATGAGATTTGGCAGATGGATGTCAAAACAGCTTTTCTGAGTGGTTACATTGAAGAAAACATTTTCATGGAACAACCTAGGGGATTTGAATCCCAAGATGGTTCCAAGGTATGCAAGCTAAAGCGATCCATTTATGGGTTGAAACAAGCTTCGAGGAGTTAGAACATCCATTTTGATGAAGCCATTAAATCCTTTGGTTTTATCAAAAATGAGGATGAGCCATGTGTATATAAGAAGGTTAGTGACAGTGCTATCACTTTCCTTGTCTTATATGTGGATGACATACTGTTGATGGGTAATGAAATAGGTGTGTTGACGACTATAAAGGTATGGTTGTCAAATACATTCTCCATGAAAGACTTAGGGGAGGCAACCTATATTCTTGGGATTCGCATCTATAGAGATAGAGCGAAAAGAATAATTGGTTTATCCCAAAGTCTATACTTGGAAAAGGTGTTAAAGAGGTTTAACATGCTTGATTCCAAGAGAGGATTGTTACCAGTGAGACATGGTATCCATCTTTCTAAAGAGATGTCTCCAAAGACACCTGAAGAAAGAGATAAGATGGCCAGGATTCCATATGCTTCGGCTATTGGAAGTTTAATGTATACAATGTTGTGTACTAGGCCGGATATCGCATATGCTGTTAGTTTGACTAGCAGGTATCAATCCAATCCAAGTTTGGAACATTGGATAGTCACAAGAATATCCTTAAGTACCGAGAAGAACTAAGGATTTATTCTTGATTTATGGAGGTGGAGACTTGCAATTGGATGGTTATACTGATTCTGATTTCCAATCAGATATCGATGATAGAAAGTCTACCTCTGGATATATGTTCATTTGTAATGGAGGTGCGATCGGTTGGAAGAGTTCCAAGCGAGCACGATTGCAGATTCCACTCTGAGGCCGAGTATATTCTTGCAAAGGAAGTCGTTTGGATAAAGAAGTTCGTGGAGAACTTACAGTAGTTCCTTCCATTGAGTCAGCAGTTCCACTACACTGTGACAATAATGGAGCAGTCATACATGCTAAGGAACCAAGGTCTCACCAGAAATCTAAACACATAGAAAGGCGCTACACATTATCTGAGAAATAGTTGGGCGAGGCGATGTAGCCATGCAAAAAATAGCATCAACTGAAAATCCAGCTGATCCATTCACTAATCCTATGTCACTGACTCAGTTAGACCGACATCTTAAGAAGATAGGTCTAATATATTGTAATGAATGGCTCTAGTGCTAGTGGGAGATTGTTAGTAGTATGCTCTAGAGCATATCATTTAGTATGTATCTTGTACATATTTTTATTAATAAAAGGCATTTCCACTTTTCCGTTTACATAATATATTTATGTGTAATAGAAAAGGTCCATTGATATTTTGTTAGAAATATTATTCTTAAGTTGTTAAGAATATGAGTGACAATATTTCTAGCACAAAGTATCATAAATAGGTTCACAATCGAGGATACTTCATAATGAGGACATGACTTATCCAGAAAGATTGTATTCATGTTTGTTCCCAAGTTATTTATATGAGATATAAATAAGATGGAATGGTGAGTCTCATGCCATATAACAAACATGATAGGCACTTATAAATGATAAGTAGGCCGAACCAGTGACACTTATGACAAGCACATGGAGTTTACTCTTGTCAATGTTTTGTCATAAATCATATCAGTGCATATAATCTTTAGACCTGAGATAGCACAGTTATCTTGTATATAGGTAGTTTGAGTTTGATACTGCTTTCATACTTATACTGTGTATGGGTATATGGGCATGTGTTGGCTCCTACTAGTTATATATGGAGGTAGGTGTTGATCAAGATGGAATATGTTCCTCTAAGTAAATAGAGATAAAATCCTATGTTCATTTAATTGTTCTTAATGTTTCAAGTTCCTGGCCAGGACAGATAGATTTATTCAGAAAATAGTTTTTGATGAGAAAATCTTTTTAATCAAGAACTGGAATTAAAAGAGAACATAATATTCATAGCAAATGGATTTTGACATAAACCATGACTCCAGCTTGAGTTGGGATTTTGTAACAGAGAGATTCTAGTGCATGGTAACATATGATTATAGGTTCATTTAAGGTAAACCTTATTACTAATTGGGTGGCCATGGCATGCTATGCTCGGTGTTAACCATGGTCTATGAGGTTCATAAAATGATTTAGAGAAATCATTTATGGTAAGAAAGAGTTCTGATGATATTAAGAGTTGATATCATGTCTCATTGCCAATTAGTGATGAGCGTAGTAAGTCACACACATACACAAGTTATCACCTAATTAAATATGATTTAATTAATTAATTAAAGAGTCTAATTGATTAGTTAAATAGGTTTGGTTTGCAATTAGTTTGCAAAGTCCCTAGCATGACTTGAAACCAAATCTAGATTATTTGATGTATAATATAAGTTAAATTTATATTTAAAGTGTTTAAATATGAATTTAATTAATGAGAAATTAATTAATAGAGATTAATTAATTAATTTATATTTGATATAAATTAATTAGAAGAAGAAAAATAATTATTTTGGGTTGAGAACTCAAAATTAAGACACAGGGGCATTTTGGTCATTTTGCAGTGTGACACGTGGCACCATGAGATGGTGACACATGGCATAATACATAAGCTTGCCAAATGTTTTTTAATCATGTAAGATGATTAAAATCAAGATTAAATATAGGTTTGACACTTGGCACAATGTGATTGGGTCACTTAAACCTAGAGCTAAACAAAGAGTGACATGTGGCAAGGGTTTAATGTGTTAACCTAACTATTTAAGTGTTGTTATGAGAAAATAAAATACAACCAGCAGCCACACTCCTTGGTCACGCCATTTTGCAGCCCTCCCTCTATTCTTCTTCATCTCTCATCAATTCAAAGAAATTAGCCATCAATCTCTTGAATTAGGAACACTAGAAATTGTTTCTAGTGTTCTGTTTACATCTCTAATCTCTTAAAAGGCAGAACTTGAATTTATAATTAATAGAAAAGGCTTTAGAAGCTATTCATGGGCTGCCATAGGTGTTCTTAGTGTGGACAAGCTAGAGGGACAACATCTGGTGTCCTGAAGACGAATCTCAAAGGCGTAGACACGCTGCAGTGCATCAAGAGGTTAGTGTAATTGTTCTTGATTTAATCTAGGGTTCTAAGATTAATCTGATTAATTTTAAAATCTTAAATGGCAAATACAGATCCAAAAGCATATTAAAAGAGTTTTAATATGTTGTTTATCATTGAAATCAAATAGATAAAAATAAATCTTGCATGATGCATGTGACCCTAGGTGAAAATTTTTGAATTCAATGGTATAAACTTGTGTTTTTACACTTCCGTTCCTTCAATCACTGTACTGGGGGAGACCAAAAGTGACTATCTTCAATCTGCAGTCAATCCTAGCGTGATGCCTGGCTAACCAATCCATGCCCAAGATGATATCATAATCTCTGAAGGGCATTTCAATGAAATCAGACAGAAAAGTGTGTCCTTGGATCACCAAAGGACAATCCCTATAGATTTTATTAACCCTGACCTCCTGTCCTAGCGAACTTGTTACTAGCACCTCAAAGTCCATTTTTGTACATGCAACAACAATGCAATCAATGATGCTAGCACTCACATAAGAATGGGTAGAACCCGGATCAAATAACACAAACACATCCTGGTTAAAAGTTGAGAAGGTACCAACCACAACATCAGATGTCTCTGCCTCTCCTCTCTGTCTCATTGCATAGATTCTGACTGGAGCACTGTCTTGCTCTGAATGTTTCACTGTGCCTTGGCTGCCTACTGGGCTACCTCTACCCCTGCCTCTACCTTTGCTAGGTGGTTGTGAACTTCTGGTGACAGGGCTCTGAACTAACCATTCAGCAGTAGTAGAAGGTGGTCCAACTCTACGGACACTGGTGCAGTCCTTGGCAAAGTGTCCTATGCCTCCACAGTTATAACAGGCTCCTATGGCCTTGTAGCACACCCCACCATGATTTCTACCACAAGTTTCGCATTGGCGGGGAGGGTAGGAACTTCTAGTTGTTCGACGACTGGACCTTGGTCGTCTCTGCCTTGATGATCCACCTCTGTTATATCCCTGAGCTCAGGGCTCCTCAAATTCTTTTCTCTTTCTCAAATTACTGCTTGAGCTCTGACCCATAGGTTTCTCCCTCTTCTCTATTTCATATTGCCCTTGTGGGGGTTGGGCCTGTACTTGAGCTTGAGCTAACAGAGTATCAGCCATTTATTGAAAGAAAGTGGCCATTTACTGGGCTATTTGTGCAGTAATTTGTACCGGTAAAACTGGTACAGTTGGGCCTTCGACACTTTGTGGAGCTGGGGTCTCAACTTGTACCTCAGCCTCTATCGATTGATCGACTGAACGATCACCCTCTTCCATAGTCAATTTGAGGATCTTAGACTTTCTGAACAATTAACACAAGGAGATTTCCTCCTATTAGTGCATATTTATAATGTAATGTACTGTATGTATCAAATAATGACATTGAGCAGTTGTATTATAAAGAAAGAATATTCAAATTATAGGTGAAAACAGAATTTAAAAACTTGCTCTGATACCACTAAAACATGTCACACTCTACCCCTCTGTAAGGCATAACATGATCCCGTAGTATACCTAATGAATTACCAACTTCGTCTACTGATAACCCATTAAATACACTACAAGGGATTTTAAAACTTTTCTTACTTCCTTTTACAGTGGTGAGCACTATTTACAGGTGTTAAATTTTTTTTTGAACTTAAGTGAAAGAGATAGCACATTTGGACTATTAGTAATTTCTATAAAAATTTTGGCAGAGTGTCATCTGTATTTTGGATAAAACAGTTCTTCAGAAAACCTGTAAAAATCACTTCAATATTTTTCTCAATCTCAACTCCAATAATTAAACAACACAATATATTTCTCAACTCAAATCTACAATAGTTTTTCAAAGACTGAGATAAAAGAAATACAGTACAATTTTTATAAGCCAAAATAACTCATAATTTATTTTATAACTTCAATGTACAATTTTAATTTACAACTGCTCAAAACCAAGAACAATACATACATACAGTGAACATACATTATAGTACAAAATGCAAAATGTGGTATACTCAATATACCCGATGATGTCTCGCTGAATGTACTAGCAGCCTAGTCTGCTGCCCTGTCAATCTGTCTACCTGCGACAGTAATGAAAAGCTATCGCTGAGACTGAAGGAACGGAAGCGTGAAAAACACAAGTTTATACCATTGAATTCAAAAATTTTCACCTAGGGTCACATGCATCATGCAAGATTTATTTTTATCTATTTGATTTCAATGATAAACAACATATTAAAACTCTTTTAATATGTTTTTTGGATCTGTATTTGCCATTTAAGATTTTAAAATTAATCAGATTAATTTTAGAACCCTAGATTAAATCAAGAACGATTACACTAACCTCTTGATGCACTGCAGCGTGTCTGCGCCTTTGAGATTCGTCTTCAGGACACCAAATGTTGTCCCTCTAGCTTGTCCACACCAAGAACACCTATGGCAGCCCTTGAATAGCTTCTAAAGCCTTTTCTATTAATTAGAAATTCAAGTTCTGCCTTTTAAGATATTAGAGATGTAAACAGGACACTAGAAACAATTTCTAGTGTTCTTAATTCAAGAGATTGATGGCTAATCTGTTTGAATTGATAAGAGATGAAGAAGAAGAGATAAAAAACCTCAAAGTGGCATGACAAAGGAGTGTGGCTGCTGGTTGTGTTTTATTTTCTCATAACAACACTTAAATAGCTAGGTTAACACATTAAACCCTTGCCACATGTCACCCTTTGATTAGCTCTAGGTTTAAGTGACCCAATCACATTGTGCCAAGTGTCAAACCTATATTTAATCTTGATTTTAATCATCTTACATGATTAAAAAAACATTTGGCAAGCTTATGTGTTATGCCATGTGTCACCATCTCATGGCGCCACGTGTCACACTGCAAAATGACCAAAATGCCCCTGTGTCTTAATTTTGAGTTCTTAACCCAAAATAATTGTTTTCTTCTTCTAATTAATTTATATCAAACATAAATTAATTAATTAATCTCTATTAATTAATTTCTCATTAATTAAATTCATATTTAAACACTTTAAATATAAATTTAACTTATATTATACATCCAATAATCTAGATTTGGTTTCAAGTCATGCTAGGGACTTTGCAAACTAATTGCAAACCAAACCTATTTAATTAATCAATTAAACTCATTAATTAATTAATTAAATCATATTTAATTAGGTGATAACTTGTGTATGTGTGTGACTTACTACGCTCATCACTAATTGGCAATGAGACATGATATCAACTCTTAATATCATCAGAACTCTTTCTTACCATAAATGATTTCTCTAAATCATTTTATGAACCTCATAGACCATGGTTAACACCTAGCATAGCATGCCATGGCCACCCAATTAGTAATAAGGTTTACCTTAAATGAACCTATAATCATATGTTACCATGCACTAGAATCTCTACATTTACAAAATCCCAACTCAAGCTGAGTCATGGTTTATGTCAAACTCCATTTGCTATGAATATTATGTTCTCTTTTAATTCCAGTTCTTGATTAAAAGATTTTCTCATCGAAACTCTTTTACGAATAAATCTATCTGTCTGGCCAGAACTTGAAACATCAAGAACAATTAAATGAACATAGGATTTTATCTCTATTTACTTAGAGGAACAGATTCCATCTTGATCAACACCTACCTCCATATATAACTAGTAGGAGCCAACACATGCCCATATACCCATACAGTACAAGTATGAAAGCGATTATCAAACTCAAACTACCTATATACAAGATAACTGTGCTATCTCAGGTCTAAAGATTATATGCACTGATATGATTTATGACAAAACATTGACAAGAGTAAACTCCATGTGCTTGTCATAAGTGTTACTGGTTCGGCCTACTTATCATTTATAAGTGCCTATCATGTTTGTTATATGGCATGAGACTCACCATTCCATCTTATTTATATCTCATATAAATAACTTGGGAACAAACATGAATACAATCTTTCTGGATAAGTCATGTCCTTATTATGAAGTATCCTCGATTATGAACCTATTTATGATACTTTGTGCTAGAAATATTGTCACTCATATTCTTAACAACTTAAGAATAATATTTCTAATAAAATATCAATGGACCTTTTCTATTACACATAAATATATTATGTAAACGGAAAAGTGGAAATGCCTTTTATTAATAAAAATATGTACAAGATACATACTAAATGATATGCTCTAGGGCATACTACTAACAGAGACAATGTCTCAGTGGTGCACAACATTAACCAAATACAACTTTAAATCACAATTCATAAATCATATAAATGATGGATACGTAAAACCATAGTTAAATTCAAGACAATGAATGTCATGAAGAATTTAACACAATATCACATTAAATCTCAGAAATCAAAACATAGTTAAATTCATAAGACAATGAATGTCAATAAGGATTTAAACTCCATTTCACAATATCATAATAAATCTCAATAATCAAAACATGGTTAAATTCAAAAGACAGTGAATGTCAATAAGAATTTAAACTCCATTTCACAAATTATCAAAGCTCATAATAACACAATTTAGTCAAATAATTTATGAACACAGTGTTGCCAACTCATACACAACTTAAGTCATGACACAAATTTCTTATCAATGCCGCGTTGTACACCACGACAAAGCAATCACGACCCCACTAATCAAAATCAATGAGGAAGGAAGCTAGCTATATAATGAGTACTCATCCACACTCACCTCAGACTGACAAGTCAAGGAGGGAGGAATATAGTGTACTTATCAGAGCACTTGCAGGCGTTATGTATCGCCATCCCTGCAAGCTCCTGGGTTCACGTGTGAGAGTTCCCAAGAATCGTAGGCGTTACATATCGCCATCCCTATTTTGCTCCGATACCACTAAACACAATTTATCTCAAAATTTCAATTTACAAAGTAGGCAACACAATAAGTTCCAATTAATATTCCCAAAAACAAAGCAATCAAAAATTATTCATAACTCATTTCTCCAAATAAATTTGCTAGTAAAAGTAGTGAATATAAAAGTATTGTGCACGAACACAATTTAAAACTATAATGTTCAATTAAATTTTTAAGTAGAAAATGAGAAGTCAAAATTATTGTGCACAAAGACAATTTAAAAAAATAACGTACAAATAATCATAATTTATTTCAATTGAAAAATTCAAAAGAAATGACTATTGTACACAAACACAATTTAAAACAATACAAATAATCATAATTTATTCCAATTGAAAAATTCAAAAGAATTAATTATTGTGCACAAACACAAATTAAAACAATAACATACAAATAATCATAATTTATTTCAATTGAAAAATTCAAAAGAAATAACTATTGTACACAAACACAATTTAAAATAATACAAATAATCATAATTTATTCCAATTGAAATATTCAAAAGAATTAATTATTGTGCACAAACACAATTTAAAACAATAACATACAAATAATCATAATTTATTTCAATTGAAAAATTCAAAAGAAATAACTATTGTGCACAAACCTCTGATAACTGTCTCCTGGCCTTGACTCAGTGTTTCCTTCCCTTTCCCTGAGTCTTCGCTAACTTAAAAACACAATTTGAAGTGTTTCAGTACTTAATTAAACTGTCTCTAACGATAATGTTTGATAAATAATTCACTGAATTCTATTATTTGCTTAGTCAATCTAATATGTCGACCCTCGATGCATTCTAGGTAAATTAGGTTTTAATGTTACTAACATGTCACATTCGATAGCCTTTTAGGGTTGGTACATGTTACCAAACTCATTTCCATGTATCTTGCATTTTCTTGCAATTTGCTGGATTCCGGGATACTAGATTGACCTGGCTGGATGACCTATTTCCCTCTGTTTTCGGGTTTCGGTCAAAACTACAAACTTGTAGATCTATCTCTTATTGCACGCGGGGCAAAATTTCAGGTCATTCTGAGTTATGTAGACCAAGTTATGGTCATTTTACTATTGCTGGTCAAAATGCATCAAAATTGGTCACTTTAGGTCATTTTAGGTCAATTTTGGTTCGGCCAGTTTTTGGATCCGAACTTGTGCAAGCTGTTTGACTTACTTATGGTCATTTCTGGGCTTTGGTGTCTTCATAAGACTTGTAGATATGGGTATTAACTATTAATGGTCAAAATTTCAGGTCAATTGGACCTGTTTTGAGTGAGTTATGGCCCAAACACTAACTGCTGCCCAAATAGTCAATTTTCAGGCCTTATTTGCACTTAATCCGGATTTGGTCATTTTTCAAGCTACCTTGCAAGCAGAATTTTGGCAAGTTTTCTTCGTGAAAGTTGGCACATTTTGTGTCTAGTTTCACCTCCAATTGGTCTCATACCAATTGGAGCCACACACTCAAAGTTCTAGGCCTAAAACTCAAACTGCCTTATTGCATTTCTTTCATACACATCAAGGATCACTCCTAACACTTACCAAACTCAACATTCAAGTTAATTCTGGTTGTACCATAACCTAAACATAATTTACAACATATTATAGGTCATTTTGGCAGCTTACAATTACATTCAACATACACCATAAAGTGCAGAATTTTTCAACTCAATTACAATAATTCAAGTACCTAACCATAACACTTTTACATGTTCAACTTCACACCATCATACAAACCCTTAAACTGCCAAAACCACTATCACAATTCAACACCATTATTCCATAAACCAAGCATGAATTCCAGCATTCCTCAACAGTTAACAAACTGCCACAATGGTATATTTACATTCCATTAATTTCCAAGCTTTAAATTTCATTTCACATTTATATATACTAAGTATACATCACCCAAACAATTTCCTACACAATATACATTTAATCAATCATTTAATTCACCATTTACAAGCACAAACAAACTGCCTTCAAGGTGTTTCCATGGCTGCCAAAAGTACACTTCTCCATTTAAACATCAAACCTCAAAAATTTCTCCATAATTCAACTTACCCAAAGCTTAACACAAGGATTAGTGAAAGAAATTGGAAAGATTAAGCACTAACCTCAACTTGGGCTTGATTAAACTTCACCAAAACTCCTTTTTCTTGCTTCCTACATGCTGCCCATGATGTGTAGAACAAGTTTAATGAAGGACAATTGGAGAAATTGTGGCTTGATCATTAGGAGTGGAGCTTGCATGCAAGGTGTGGCCATGGTGGACAATGGAGAGAAAATTCAATTCGGCAAAAATCAAGAATGAGGAAGATGAAGGTGAAAGTGGGCAGAATTTTGGCATTTTATAGTCCCACATAGTGGTCCACTAATTGTCCATTAAGTATAATTAATATTATAATAATAAAATCTTATTAACATTTCAATTAATCCCCCATAAGTCCTCTAATTACATTACTTGTAAAATTTCTTATTTCCATGGCATTTTAAAAAATTTTATACCACTTATTTTTAATGGAAATTTAGGTCAAAATCCAACTCGGAGTGTCAATTGATCAAAATGCCCCTATTCGGGTTGCATTCCCGATTTTTCGGTAACACCGGGTTTTGTCCATTTTTCGATTTCTCACTTTTCTTTGTACTAATAAATTAATTTTTCTTTGATATTTCTAATGGTATTTATACTTCAATAGGTGTCTATTTAAGTCCTAAAAATATTTTCCAGGGTTCCCCGCGGTCCAGGGCTAGTCAACGGTCCACGTCGTGATTTCCCAGTGCGGTCACCCATCGCTAGGGTTCTCGGCTCGCTTAACTTGGTTATATTTCTTTGCTATTATTTTTCCTTTGTTTTTCTTGTATTTTCTTTTCTTGTATTTCATTATTTTATGTCTCCTCAATCATAACGAAGTGTAGTTCTAGGCATCCTAGCTGTCCAGACAACACTGGTCACCGGAATAGTAAAACGCACTACCGAATTTAGGGGTGTTACACGTAAGAATCGCAACTTTCCACTGGGTTACCCATCGCTAGGGCACTGGCTCATTTAACTCGGTTGTATTTTATTTCTAAAATTTTTCCTATATTTTTCTCGTTAATATTTGAGTTAATTATAGTTCCTCACTTTAGTTTAATTTTTTTTTCCAGACGTTCTAGCTGTCCAGACCGACACCGGTCACCGGAACAGTAAAATGTACGGAATTGCTACAATGAGGGTGTTAAAATCCTGGCTGTCCAGACAGACACTGTCACCGAAATAGTAGAACGCATTACCGAGCATAGCGGTGTTACAAGTCTCCCCCCCCTTAAAATAAATTTCGTCCACGAAATTTTACCCAATAACCATCTTACAATAGTCGTACATTTATTTTCTCCTTTCTATATGATCGTACAATCTTCTTTCCTTTGAATTTGTATAAGACTTTTAACAATCTAATACAACATTTAATTTGTTTGTATAACAACAATCTTCTCTTACTATTATTCTGTCTAATATTTCGATTCATGTTTCCTTATCGAATGACCCTTGAGGTCATGTTAGAATTATTTATCAAGTCATGGGTTCTTTGACCATTCTAGTCAACAATCTTACTCACATTCGTAACATTTATTTGTTATATCTGAACCAACTGTTCAAATTTTTACTTCCACAACTCTTTTTATCTATTAATATTCTATAACTTACTTCCTTTTGTACTAAACTATAACCTTTCGATATTCTAACTTTTGAGTTTTAAATTCCTAAGTAGGATTTTCAAACTTATTTCTAATAATAAAATTATGTCCTGGCATAACTATACCAAAACAGATGTTTTTGGCAACTATTCTCATCTTGGTGTACTATTGAGTAGTACGTAGCTCTACACAATAATCTCAAGTCAGTACTGTAATCTGTAGCTTAAAGTACAAACATCAAGAACATTGCATAGTTACTATGATACATTCTAATAGATCAAACTTTCCTATCTTTTATCTTTTTCGAATTCACTAATATCCGAAACTTATTCTGATTACAATATCCACTGATAATTACTAACTGTAACATCTTTGCCCTCATCTAGAGCAATTCCATTATTAAACTTACTTTTAGGTGACTAACAAATTTTTTTATATAAGGGACAGCAGGAAAGCAAAAAATACTGGCACTAACATAAAAGTTTGCAGACCCCAGGTCAAACAATACATATATATATTAGTTACTAATTTAGAGAGTACTAGCAACGATGTCAAAAGTCTCAGCCTCTTCCCTCTGTTGTATAGCGTATACTCTAGCTGAAGCATCACCCTATTCTGGTTGATTCATAGTACTCTGACTTCTAGGTATACTACCCCTACCTCTACCTCTGCCTCTACTAACTGATGGTGAACTCTTTGGGGTAGAAACTTGGGTTGATCCCTCTGGTCTAATAAATGATCCAGAACAACATGGATTTATACAATCCCTAGTAAAATGACCAGTCTCTCCATAATTAAAACATTCTCCTATGGCTCTATAACATACCCCACTATGTGGTTTACCACAAGTTTCACAAAGTCGATTCAACAGCGCATTTATGTGTTTCTACTGAGTTTGCTGATCCGATCGAGGTGGTTTCTGTCCAAAAAATCTATCTCTACCTGATTCGCATGAGCTAGATCCTCCAAAGTTCTTCCTCATTCCGGACCCACTATCAAGAACTTGATCAGTAGTCTTTCTAATTTTCACTTTTTCTTCTGTACCCTTTTTAACTGTTTCTTCATTCTCAATTCTTTCCAGTTCCAGGGCTTGCGATATTAGCTCTGAGAAATTCTGGTGTCGGAACCCCACAACTTGCATTCTTACACTAGGCCTTAACCCGGTCTCAAAGCGTTTACATCTGTCTCTAGGAGTGGTAAGCAGGCTTCCTGTATAATGACTCAATCGAGAGAAGTTTCTCTCACATTCTGCCACTGTTCTGCTCCTTTGCTTCAGGCTTAAGAAGTCTTATAGCTTCTGGTCCACATAGGTCTCTGGGATATATTTTTGTCTGAACTCTCTGAGAAAGTCATCCAATGTCAGCACTAGGGGTTCTACCAAATTGTGGGGAATGCTTTTCCACCATTCATATGCATCTCCCTGTAGAAGTGAGACTGAGTACTCAAACTTCAGCTCATCGGTGCAATGCAGCTTCCTAAAAACTCTTTCCATCTTTTCCAACTATTGTTCTGCCTCTAGCAGATCCACTGTCCCCTTAAACTCAGTAGCCCCATACTTAATCAGCGTGTCGTACTGCCTAGCTGAAGGCTGTGGTTGTACTACTAGTGTCTGCAGTGAGGCTTGAGTGGGCATGTTACCAGCCATCTGTTGCAAAATCGCACCCATCTGCTGAGCAAATTGTGTAGGGAACTGTGGTATTGAGGGGATTGGTGCAGCTAATCCACTCACATTTTGAAGGGCTAGCGCTTCCCCTTGTACCTCAACCTCTATTAATTGATCGACTGAACGATCCCCTTCTTCCATAGTCGATTTGAGGATCTTAGACTTGAATAATAACACAAGGAGATTTCCTCCTGTTAGTGCATATTTATAATGTAATGTACTGTATGTATTAAAGAGTGACATTGAGTAGTTGTACTATGAAGGAAAAATTATTCAAATTATAAGTCAAAACAGAATTTAAAAAAAAAAAGTTGCTCTAATACCACTAAAACATGTCACACCTACTACAAGGGATTTTAAATCTTTTCTTAATTCTTTTTACTGTGGTGAGCACTATTTACAGGTGTTAAAAAGAATTTTTTACTGAAATGAAACCATATAACACATTTAAAGTATTAATAATTTCTGTAAAAATTTTAGCAGAGTGCCATCTGTATTTTGAATAAAACAGTTCTTCAAAAACCTGTAAAAAACACTTCCAATATTTTTTTCTAATCCCCAAACTCTAATATCCAATCAACACAATAATTTTCTCAATATTTGCTAACTAAAATCCACAATAATTTTCCAGTGTTTTCAAAAGCTGAGATAAAAGAAATATATCACAATATTTACAAGCCAAAATAATTTACAAATTTAGTTTACAACTTTAAGGTACAACTTTAATTTACAACTGCTCAAAACCAAGAACAATATATACATATAGTGAACATACATTACAGCACAAAACACAAAATATGATATACTCAATATATCCGGTGAAATCTCAAAATGTAGCACAAGCAGCCTAGTCTGCTGCCCTGTTAGTCTGTCTACTTGTGACAGCAATGAAAAGCTATCGCTGAGTAAAATTTACTCAGCGGTGCACAATAACAATTTGAAATACGATATATAAAACTTTTATTGACAATTTACAAATCAAATAATTCACAAATCCATCTCGCAATTTACAAAGTTCACATAACGCAAATTTGATCAAACAATTGAATAACACAATTTTGCCAATCAATGACACCATTTGATCAAATAACTGAATAACACAGTTTTTCCAATCAATAACACAATTTGATCAAATAACTGAATAACACGGTGTTGCCAATTAATAACACAATTTGATCAAATAACTGAATAACACAGTTTTGCCAATCAATAACACAACTTACGTCATGACACAAACTTTTCCGAACATGCCATGTGTACATCACGGCAAGGCACACTCATTATACAAGGGATTTTAAATATTTTCTTACTTTTTTTTACAGTGGTGAGCACTATGTTTTGCCAATTAATAACACAATTTGATCAAATAACTGAAGAACACAGTTTTGCCAATCAATAACACAACTTACATCATGACACAAACTTTTCTGAACATGCCGTGTGTACATCACGGCAAGGCACACTCATTATACAAGGGATTTTATGTAACACCCCAAAGTTCGGTAGTGCGTTCTGCTGTTCCGGTGACCAGTGCTGTCCGGACAGCTAGGATGCCTAGAACTACACTTTGACACGAGGGAGGAGACATAAAATAATGAAATACAAGAAAAGAAAATACAAGAAAAACAAAGGAAAAATAATAGCAAAGAAATGTGATCAAGTTAAGCGTAGGAAACCTAGCGATGGGTGACCATAGGGAAGTACGGCGTGGATCGTTGACTAGCTACAGATGGGAACCCTGGAAAATATTTTTAGGACTTAAATAGAACCTTATTGAAGTATAAATCTCATTAGAAAGATTAAAGAAAAATTAAATAATTAGTACAAAGAAAAGTGAGAAATCGAAAAACAAACAAAATACGGTTTTACCGAAAAATTGGGAACGTAACCCGAACAGGGGCATTATGGTCATTTGACACCCCGAATTGTCTTTTGACCTAAATGTCTATTAAAAATAAATAGTATTACACTTAGAAAATAAAATGAAAAATTAGTTTAGTGGTACCTAAAGTAAATAGCAAAAATCATGGGTTAAATGTGGAATAAGTGGGAATTTAACATAAAATATGACTTAAATTCTTTAGTGGACCACTAAGAACATTAAAATGATTAAATTACTTCATAAGTGGGCAGATTATTCCCACTCAAAGGTCATCTTCCTCATTCCATTAAACCTAGCCGATTTGAGAAAGAAAAGAAAGCCACCATTAACGTTTTTCTTCAAAGCTCCATGCACTCCCCATTTTCAACTCCAATCACTTTGATAGCTTCATGAAAAATGGTCTACACACCACAAGGAAGATATTGATACCAATTTTGAGAAGTTTGGTGAAGGTTTAGCAAGTTACAATTAAAGGTAAGTTTGCATTTTTGAGAAATTCTTTGTTAAAGTTTATGTTCATGTTATGGGTGTTAGATTGGTGAAGGAAAATTTTGAGTTTGAAGGGTTATTGTTGTTTTCATTTTGGACAGCCATGAGTCACGTTTTTGATGAGGTATTTGTGCATATAATTGATGAGAAATAATGTTAATCATGGTGATTTAGTAACTTAGTGAATTATTTCATGTTTATATGGTGAATTATGCACTTTGATGGGAATTGGTATATGGGACGGCAATGTGATATTGAAGAATGGTTTGTGGCAGCTTGTGGACACTTGAATAATGGTATATATTGAAGGAAGTGTGGGCAGAATATTGACCTAGAAGGATTGATGATATGTATGTAAATTAACATTGTAAAGTGTATGTAAAGTTTGTAATGTTTAGGTGTGTTTGTAATGGTACTTAGAAATTGTAATTGTGAATGATATTTGGTGTGTTGAGGGTGATTGGAATCTTCCCAAAATAATGCTAATGTAATGTAGAAAATGCTTTTGGTAATGTGCCAAAACAGTTTGGTAGTTAAGTAAACAAATGGCGAAGGTAAGTGTGTGTTTGAAGTTGGGGTGTGAAATGCATATTGAGGGCAGTGTATATTTTAGCCTATAACCTTGAATGTGTAACCTCAATTGGTATGAGACCAATTTGAGGTGAAACTAGGCACAAAATGTGCCAACTTTCATTGAGAAACCATGCCAAAATTCTGCTTGCAAGGTGACCTAAAAAAATAACCAATTCGGATTAGGTGCAATTAGGACCTGAAAAATGACCAATTGGGCAGCAGTGAGTGTTTAGGCCATAACTCACTCAAACCAGGTCCAATTGACCTGAAATTTTGACCAAGAATAGTTAAGACCCATACCTACAAGTCTTATGAAGACACCAAAGCCCAGAAATGACCATAAGCAAGTCAAACAACTTGCACAAGTTCGGGTCCAAAAACTGGCCGAACCAGAATTGACCAATTTGACCTAAAATTGACCTAAAATGGTACCATTTGACCAGCAAGAGTGTAATGACCATAACTTGGTCTACTTAACTCGGATTGACCTAAAATTTTGCACCGCAGTCCATAAGACCTAAATCTACAAGTTTGTAGTTTCGACCGAGACCCGA
The DNA here is from genome assembly GCF_030052815.1 of Hevea brasiliensis. Lineage (NCBI taxonomy): Eukaryota > Viridiplantae > Streptophyta > Magnoliopsida > Malpighiales > Euphorbiaceae > Hevea > Hevea brasiliensis. The sequence goes on from NC_079494.1 coordinate 24,314,230, forward strand.
AAACCGAGGGAACTAGATCGTCCGGTTAGGTCAAACCAGTGTCCCGGAATCCAGCAATTTGCATTAAAATGCACTAAGCAAGGAAATGACTTTGGTAAAACATACCAAACCTAAAACCCTATCAAATGTGACATATTAACGACACTAAAACCTAATTTACCTAAAACGCAACGAGGGTCGGTATATTAGGTGATTAAGTGAATAATTGAGTTCAGTGCATTATTTACCAAACACCATCGATAGAGACAGTTTAAATTAGTACTGAAACACTTCAAATTGTGTTTCTCAGTTACCAAAGACTCAGGAAAAGGGAAGGAAACACTGAGTCGGATCGTGAGACGATCATCGGAGGTTTGTGCACAACTAGTTTTTAACTGATTTTGTTTTGAATATTTCATATGATTAAATGACATATTTTTCTTATGTATTATGTTTAACAAGCATTGGATTTAATTCAATGATTATTGAAATTGTTATTGTATGTATGAATTTAGCTTTGTGAAATGGTATTTCCACAAGTATTAAGCATTGTTATGGATTGAATAAATTATGTTTTGGAAAATTGTGATAGAACATGTTTTGAATTGTGATGGTAATTTTCATCGAAAAATGCAAATTTATAATTTGAATTGTGATGAGCATAAAAATTATTGGATATTGGAATTGAATTTGAATCGAATTATATTGTGATTTATGCTCACTAAAAGGATTGTGATATTGTTTGGTATCTCACTGTAGATGCTTGACTAGGTTATTACCCGTCTCTCTCATTTGTTGAGAAGACAATGGAGTTAGTTGTGTTTTGATTACCATGGTACGTGCACAGGCTTAGATTTTCCTCTGATTTGAGGTTAGATCTAAGTTTATTTTATCGTTATGGCCCTTGCGGAAGATTCATTATTGTGATGGTACTGTGCACGATGATTCGACCTCCCCGACCATAGGGAGTTAGAATCTGATTCGACCTCCCCGACCATTGGGAGTTAGAATCACATCGAAGATGGCCCTATCGGATTAGTCTTGCATAGTTAGTGAGATAAAGAATGATTTGTGAGATCTGACATGGTTTTTGAGCTACAGCGTGGTTTTTGAGATACAACATGGTTTTGAGATAAAGATTGATTTTTGAGATACAACATGGTTTTTGAGATACAGTATGATTTTTGAGATACAAAATGATTTTGAGATACAGAATGGCTTTTGAATGGTAAGGAATGGTGATTTCAATTATGGTTTGTGTGTAATTGATTTTGTTGGAATTACTTAAATGGATAGTCAAGATTTGATAAATTGAATTTTGTGCTCCAAGTTATTTATACAAATGATTTACATTATTGGCAATGAATATTTTGAGTTGTGAAATTTGATCAGTATTCAGATTCTCAAATTATTTACTGTAAAATTTGTCAATGTATATTGTACTATGTTTTAAATTATAGTTGTGCACCACTGAGTTCACCACTCAGCGATAGCTTTGTATCTTTGTCGCAGTAGCGAGCATAGAGCGATGATTAAGTTGCTTTGAGGATACATTCAGATCGCTCGGTATATCATAGATATACCCATGTACATAGGTTTTGATGTAAGCATGTAATAATATGTATGTAAATTATTTGAGCGATTGTATAGAAACTCTTGTAAAATATTTTGGTATGTAATTAAATGTAAATTATCGTGAATGTAAATCGAGATTTCATTGACTTAAATAGTTTTGTATTATATGTCTTGTATCTCAGTCTTTGAAAAATCACTATGGATTTGAATTGAGAAATATGTTGTGTTGAGAAGTATATTGGAGTTGAGATTTGCAAATACATATTGAAGTGCTTTTTACAGGTTTTCTGAAGAACTGTTTTATCCAAAATACAGATTGAACTCTGCCAAAATTTTCTGAAACTCCAATTAAGTCAAATGTGTCAGTTTATCACTTGATTCAAAAGGTTTTTAACACTGTAAATAGTGCTCACCATGTAAAGAAGTAAGAAAAGTTTTGAAAATCCCTTGTAGTGTATTTAATGGGTTATCGATGAAGCGGAGTTGGTAATTCATTAGGTATACTACGGGATCATGTTATGCCTTACAGGGTAGGGTGTGACATGTTTTAGTGGTATCGAGCAATGGTTTTAAAGTAAATTTAATCGTGAATTTGAAATCTTTTGTCAGTAACTACAATGCTCAAATGTTTGATACATATAGTACATTTACATCATAAATGTGAACTAATGGAGAGGAATCTCCTTGTGTTGGTTGTACAGGATAGAAAATTCGTGAGAAAAGATATGGAAGAGAAGAATGAGACAATAGAAACGATGCTGTGATGGCGGGAGAACAAGTTGAGGCCCACTCCACAAAATGTCGAAGGCTGTACTGAGTTTTACAGTACAAATTCTGCACAAATGGCCCAACAAATGGCCACTTTCTTCCAACAAATGGCTGATAATCTGTCACCCAAGCCCAATCTGGACTCCAACCCCACAAGGGCAGTGTGAAATGGAAAAGAGGGAGATATGGGTCAGAGCTCGAGCAGTAATTTGAGAAAGAGAAAAGAATTTGAGGAGCCCCGAGCTCAGGGATATGATAGAGGTGGATCAGTAAGACAGAGACCATCAAGGTCCAGTCGTCGAACAACTAGAAGTTCCTACCCTTCCCGCCAATGTGAAACTTGTAGAAGATATCATGGTGGGATATGCTATAAGGCGTCTGGAGCCTGCTACAATTGTGGAAAACTTGGACACTTTGCTAAAGATTGTACTAAACCACCTCGATCTGCTCTCTGGATTTCACAGACCGTCAGTCAGAGTCAAGATAGAAATAGAGTTGGTACTCCTCACCACTATAACACAGTGAATCAACCCGAATATGGTAGCACACCAGTCAGAGCGTCCACTATGCGCCAAGGAGAAAGAGCAGAAACTTCAGATGTAGCTGCTGGTAAGTTCTTAATTTTTGAAAGAAACAATTAGTTATTATTTGATCCCAGCACTACTTAGTTGTGTGTTAGTGTCAGAACTATATGTTCTATTGCTATTCCCTTACAGGAGAATAAATTTGATGCGTTAGTGACTAGTCTTTTAGGATCAAAACTACAATAACAAGTATGATTGACACTAATTTTGGAAGAATTGTTAACTAAAAGAATTGGGATATTGTAATCAGAATCGGTTTAGGATATTAGTGGATTCGAGAAAGATAAGATGTTAGGAAACCTAGTCCATGAGGTTATAACGTAGTGACTATATAATGCTCTCAATGTTTGTATTGTAATCTAGATTACGATCTGACACTGGATTATTGTGTAGAGCTACGTGCTTCCTCGTGGTACAATATATTAAGAATATTTTTAAGTAATTTATAAATTGATATTGTTGCACTGAATAGAGTACTAGTAATCGGAAATAAATGTGAAAATTTTAGTCGAAATTTAAGACTTGTAACTAGCCTATCAAACGACTACACTTGTAAGGTAGCTAGAGTCATGACTCGGTTACATTAATGTGAATTACATGCACTCAAGAATTGCTATAAACTTAGAGATATCAGTACAACGTATCATCCTCATACAGATGGACAATTGAAACAAGTGATTCAGGTAAATCTTAAAACTCATTGAGTTTCTATAAATAATGAAATGAAATGATAATAATAACTCAGAATACGTGATAAGCCCTCGAGAATATACGAGAACTTGTGTCGTTGAATCCGAGGAGATGGGACAGATAAATCCCACTAATAGAATTTGTATACATTAATAAGTGTCAAGCTAGCATACAAGTGGCACCCTATGAAAACATTATAAGGGAATAGATAACTATGGATTTTGTGATGAGACTTCCGAGGACACAGAATAGTCATGATGCAGTATGGGTTATAATTGATAGACTAACCAAGTCTACTCACTTTTTGCCATTCTAAATGGACTATAGTTGGAGAGATTGGCCAGATTTTTACATATATGAAATTGTAAAATTGCATGGAGTGCCAGTATCGATTATATCTTATAGAGATCCTTTGTTCACTTCTAGATTCTGGGGTAGTCTTCAGAGAGCCCTAGGAACTAGATTGAACTTCAGCACAGCATTCCACCCACAGACAGATGGCCAACCTGAAAGAGTTATTCAGATATTGGAGGATATGCTACGGGCTTGTGTGATTGAATTTGAAGGTAGTTGGGATACACACTTGCCTTTGATTGAGTTTGCTTATAACAACAACTACCAATCAAGCATTGGGATGCCTCCATATGAAGCTTTGTATGGCAGAAAGTGCAGAACTCCCCTATGTTGGGATGAAATTGGTGAAAGAAAGATGATTGGGCCAGAAATTGTTCAGCAGACATAGGAAAAGATCAAATTGATCAGAGATAGACTCAAGGCTGCGTCAGACCGTCAGAAGTCCTATGTTGATCTGAAGAGAAGAGATATTGAGTATGCAATGGGTGATAAGGTAGTCCTCAAAGTTTCTCCTTGGAAGAGGATTATGAGATTTGGCGAGAAAGGGAAAGCGAGTCCTCGTTTCATCGGATCATATGAGGTTTTGGAAAGAGTGGGTCCTTTGGCATATCGGTTGGCATTACCTCGAGTTAGCAAGGATACACAATGTCTTCCATGTGTCCATATTAAGGAGGTGCAGATCAGACCCATCTCATGTACTATCATTGAAGAGATTGAAGTAAATCCAGACCTCTCATATGAGGAAGAACCCATAAAAATTACGGCTTATGAGGTGAAGCGGTGAGGAACAAACAGATACCCACTGGTTAAAGTCTTTGTGGAACCATCATTCAGCGAGGAAGCTACTTGGGAACGTGAAGAGGATATGAGGAGACAGTACCCACAATTGTTCAGAGACTAATGCTGTAAAATTTGAGAGACGAAATTTATTTAAGGGGAGAATTGTAACACCCCAAAGTTCGGTGAGTGCGTTCTCTTTAGGTGACCAGTCTTTGTCAGGACAGCTAGGATGCCTAGAACTACACTTTGACACGAGGGAGGAGACATAAAATAATGAAATACAAGAAAAGAAAATACAAGAAAAATAATGGAAAAATAATAGCAAAGAAATGTGATCAAGTTAAGCGAGCCGGGAAACCTAGCGATGGGTGACCGCACCGGGAAGTCACGGCGTGGACAGTTGACTAGCCCTGGACTGCGGGGAACACTGGAAAATATTTTTAGGACTTAAATAGAACCTTATTGAAGTATAAATCTCATTAGAAAGATTAAAGAAAAATTAAATAATTAGTACAAAGAAAAGTGAGAAATCGAAAAACAGACAAAATACGGTTTCTGAAAAATCAGAATGTAACTTGAGCAGGCATTATGGTCATTTGACACCCCGAATTGTCTTTTGACCTAAATGTCCATTAAAAATAAATAGTATTACACTTAGAAAATAAAATGAAAAATTAGTTTAGTGGTACCTAAAGTAAATAGCAAAAATCATGGGTTAAATGTGGAATAAGTGGGAATTTAACATAAAATATGACTTAAATTCTTTAGTGGACCACTAAGAACATTAAAATGATTAAATTACTTCATAAGTGGGCAGATTATTCCCACTCAAAGGTCATCTTCCTCATTCCATTAAACCTAGCCGATTTGAGAAAGAGAAGAAAGCCACCATTAACGTTTTTCTTCAAAGCTCCATGCACTCCCCATTTTCAACTCCAATCACTTTGATAGCTTCATGAAAAATGGTCTACACACCACAAGGAAGATATTGATACCAATTTTGAGAAGTTTGGTGAAGGTTTAGCAAGTTACAATTAAAGGTAAGTTTGCATTTTTGAGAAATTCTTTGTTAAAGTTTATGTTCATGTTATGGGTGTTAGATTGGTGAAGGAAAATTTTGAGTTTGAAGGGTTATTGTTGTTTTCATTTTGGACAGCCATGAGTCACGTTTTTGATGAGGTATTTGTGCATATAATTAATGAGAAATAATGTTAATCATGGTGATTTAGTAACTTAGTGAATTATTTCATGTTTATATGGTGAATTATGCACTTTGATGGGAATTGGTATATGGGACGGCAATGTGATGTTGAAGAATGGTTTGTGGCAGCTTGTGGACACTTGAGTAATGGTATATATTGAAGGAAGTGTGGGCAGAATATCGACCTAGAAGGATTGATGATATGTATGTAAATTAACATTGTAAAGTGTATGTAAAGTTTGTAATGTTTAGGTGTGTTTGTAATGGTACTTAGAAATTGTAATTGTGAATGATATTTGGTGTGTTGAGGGTGATTGGAATCTGCCCAAAATAATGCTAATGTAATGTAGAAAATGCTTTTGGTAATGTGCCAAAACAGTTTGGTAGGTAAGTAAACAAATGGCAAAGGTAAGTGTGTGTTTGAAGTTGGGGTGTGAAATGCATATTGAGGGCAGTGTATATTTTAGCCTATAACCTTGAATGTGTAACCTCAATTGGTATGAGACCAATTTGAGGTGAAACTAGGCACAAAATGTGCCAACTTTCATTGAGAAACCATGCCAAAATTCTGCTTGCAAGGTGACCTAAAAAAATGACCAATTCGGATTAGGTGCAATTAGGACCTGAAAAATGACCAATTGGGCAGCAGTGAGTGTTTAGGCCATAACTCACTCAAACCAGGTCCAATTGACCTGAAATTTTGACCAAGAATAGTTAAGACCCATACCTACAAGTCTTATGAAGACACCAAAGCCCAGAAATGACCATAAGCAAGTCAAACAACTTGCACAAGTTCGGGTCCAAAAACTGGCCGAACCAGAATTGACCAATTTGACCTAAAATTGACCTAAAATGGTACCATTTGACCAGCAAGAGTGTAATGACCATAACTTGGTCTACTTAACTCGGATTGACCTAAAATTTTGCACCGCGGTCCATAAGACCTAAATCTACAAGTTTGTAGTTTCGACCGAGACCCGAAAACCGAGGGAACTAGATCGTCCGGTTAGGTCAAACCAGTGTCCCGGAATCTAGCAATTTGCATTAAAATGCACTAAGCAAGGAAATGACTTTGGTAAAACATACCAAACCTAAAACCCTATCAAATGTGACATATTAACGACACTAAAACCTAATTTACCTAAAGCATAGCGAGGGTGGTATATTTGGTGAATAAGTGAATAAATTAGTTCAGTGGATTATTTAACAAACACAAACGAAAGAGACAGTTTAAATTAATCAAACACTTCAAATTGTGTTTCTCAGTTACCAAAGACTCAGGAAAAGGGAAGGAAACACTGAGTCCAGATCAGGGAGACAGTCATCAGAGGTTTGTGCACAACTAGTTTTTAACTGATTTTGTTTTGAATATTTCATATGATTAAATGACATATTTTTCTTATGTATTATGTTTAACAAGCATTGGATTTAATTCAATGATTATTGAAATTGTTATTGTATGTATGAATTTAGCTTTGTGAAATGGTATTTCCACAAGTATTAAGCATTGTTATGGATTGAATAAATTATGTTTTGGAAAATTGTGATAGAACATGTTTTGAATTGTGATGGTAATTTTCATGGAAAAATGCAAATTTATAATTTGAATTGTGATGAGCATAAAAATTATTGGATATTGGAATTGAATTTGAATCGAATTATATTGTGATTTATGCTCACTAAAAGGATTGTGATATTGTTTGGTATCTCACTGTAGATGCTTGACTAGGTTATTACCCGTCTCTTTCATTTGTTGAGAAGACAATGGAGTTAGTTGTGTTTTGATTACCATGGTACGTGCACAGGCTTAGATTTTCCTCTGATTTGAGGTTAGATCTAAGTTTATTTTATCGTTATGGCCCTTGCGGAAGATTCATTATTGTGATGGTACTGTGCACGATGATTCGACCTCCCCGACCATATGGAGTTAGAATCTGATTCGACCTCCCCGACCATTGGGAGTTAGAATCACATCGAAGATGGCCCTATCGGATTAGTCTTGCATAGTTAGTGAGATAAAGAATGATTTGTGAGATACAGCATGGTTTTTGAGCTACAGCGTGGTTTTTGAGATACAACATGGTTTTGAGATAAAGATTGATTTTTGAGATACAACATGGTTTTTGAGATACAGTATGATTTTTGAGATACAAAATGATTTTGAGATACAGAATGGCTTTTGAATGGTAAGGAATGGTGATTTCAATTATGGTTTGTGTGTAATTGATTTTGTTGGAATTACTTAAATGGATAGTCAAGATTTGATAAATTGAATTTTGTGCTCCAAGTTATTTATACAAATGATTTACATTATTGGCAATGAATATTTTGAGTTGTGAAATTTGATCAGTATTCAGATTCTCAAATTATTTACTGTAAAATTTGTCAATGTATATTGTACTATGTTTTAAATTATAGTTGTGCACCACTGAGTTCACCACTCAGCGATAGCTTTGTATGCTGTCGTAGGTAAGCAGAGCATAGAGCAGTGATTAAGTTGCTTTGAGGATACATTCAGATCAGCTCCAGGTATATCATAGATATACCCATGTACATAGGTTTTGATGTAAGCATGTAATAATATGTATGTAAATTATTTGAGCAGTTGTATAGAAACTCTTGTAAAATATTTTGGTATGTAATTAAATGTAAATTATCGTGAATGTAAATCTGAGATTTCATTTACTTAAATAGTTTTGTATTATATTTCTTGTATCTCAGTCTTTGAAAAATCACTATGGATTTGAATTGAGAAATATGTTGTGTTGAGAAGTATATTGGAGTTGAGATTTGCAAATACATATTGAAGTGCTTTTTGAGTTTTCAAGAACTGCTTTTATCCAAAATACGATGGCACTCGCCAAAATTTTCTGAAACTCCAATTAAGTCAAATGTGTCAGTTTTATCACTTCAGTTCAAAAAGGTTTTTAACACCTGTAAATAGTGCTCACCACTGTAAAAGAAGTAAAAAAAGTTTTGAAAATCCCTTGTAGTGTATTTAATGGGTTATCAGTAGACGGAGTTGGTAATTCATTAGGTATACTACGGGATCATGTTATGCCTTACAGAGGGGTAGGGTGTGACATTTTAAATCTTTTCTTACTTCTTTTTACAGTGGTGAGCACTATTTACAGGTGTTAAAAAAAATTTTTTACTGAAGTGAAACCAAATAACACATTTAAAGTATTAATAATTTCTGTAAAAATTTTGGCAGAGTGCCATTTGTAGTTTGAATAAAATAGTTCTTCAAAAACCTGTAAAAAGCACTTCCAATATTTTGTTCAATCCCTAAACTCCAATATCTAATCAACACAATAAGTTTCTCAACATTTGCTAACTCAAATCCACAATAATTTTCCAGTGTTTTCAAAAGCTGAGATAAAAGAAATATATCACAATATTTACAAGCCAAAATAATTTACAAATTTAGTTTACAACTTTAATGTACAACTTTAATATACAATTTTAATTTGCAACTGCTCAAAACCAAGAACAATATATACATACAGTGAACATACATTACAGCACAAAATACAAAATATGGTATACTCAATATACCCAGTGAAATCTCAAAATGTAGTACAAGAAGCCTAATCTGCTGCCCTATCAGTCAGTCTACCTACGACAGTAATAAAAAGCTATCACTGAGTAAAATTTACTTAGTGGTGCACAATAACAATTTGAAATGCGATATATAAAACTTTTATTGACAATTTACAAATCAAATAATTCACAATTCCATCTCACAATTTACGAAGTTCACATAACACAAATTTGATCAAACAATTGAATAACATAGTTTTGCCAATCAATGACACCATTTGATCAAATAACTGAATAACATAGTTTTGCCAATCAATAACACAATTTGATCAAATAACTATGTAACACCCCTCACCCGACTACAGTGTAGTCGAGTGAAGTGTGCTACATTTGGTGCCGAAGCATCATATCTTATCTTACTTTATTCCTTTAATAATTTGATCTCATTATATTTTAATATCAATTATTTTTCTACGGAGAAACCAGCGAAGTTTTCCCTATTTTATTATCAGTTGATGTATTTCACTATTCACCGGCTTGAAATTTTCAATAATATTTTATGATAAAAATATCATTCATGCTTATCATATTCATCTCGTAATTCACATCTCATTCATATATCTCAATTTTATATTCATTTCCAAGCATTTCCATTCATGCACAATTTATATATATAAATTCTCAAGTTTATGGCTTTAATTTCCCTTTAACAATTTTGACTAGGATGCATAGTCCACATTTGTCATACAATTCTAAGCATTTAAGCTTAGAATTGGTTCTAGGTCTTCATCTTAGTTTGCTAATCATTTTGATTACTATTCACCTTACTAGTCAACCAAAATGTTAACTTTTTCATACTTAATGGATATGTTAATTCTAATTACACTAAGATCCCACATTTTGAGTTTTACATTTGCTAGTATTAACTGCCAATTGCAATTTAAAGTCCCCTAGATGCATTTCTAAATTTTCAGTTTTGATTACCTAAGTTTACTGTTCCATTGGACAATTTTAAAGTGGAAACTGGGCTAACTTTTCTTCATCAAAGTTGTTCCTTATTGTGTCTTCTTTAATTTCATTTTTGAATCACTCCATTTGGAGTTTTGTAGCTGAAGTTATGGTCATTTTACCATAACTGGCCGGAGTGACCTGTACCCAGAATTTATGGGCAATTTGGTTAATCCAGATTTGGTGTCCTAACTTGGACTAGCAATTTGAATTGGTTAGGTCCAAAATATGAGTTTGTGTTCTGCATGAAAGTTATAGGTCTATGTCTAAGTTTTCTACTGGTAAAATTTCTAATCAATTAAACTTTTCTACACTGAGTAATGACCATTTGAATAAATACTGTTCATTTGGTAATTTTCTAGGGACAACATGTTGGTTACCCAGATTAGGGTAAGTTTTAGGTCAACTTGGTTTGGTATTCTGAGCAGGGTTTTTCACCAAAGTTGTGCCATTATGTGTCTAGTTTCATGTCCAATTGGCCTTGCACCAATTGAACCTACACAACTCAAGTTACAGCAGCCCAAACATACTGGACTCACATCCTGACCTGCAGTGCACACTGGACAGCATACATAACCTCAATTCCAAAGCCATAATTCACTTTATTTCCTAGTCATACACAGCCAAATGGTCACTAATTGACCATTAGAACTTCCATTCACCAAAACATAAGCAAACCCTAGGTTTGCGATTGCCCATCGCTGTGGTGCTGGCTCGTTTAACTTAGTTTCATTTCATTGCTGTTATTTTTCCTTTGTTTTTCTTATATTTTCCTTTCTTGTATTTTATTATTTTATGTCTCCTTACTAACATTTAAATATAATTCCAAGCATCCTAGCTGTCCGGACAGACACTGTCACCGGAACAATATAACGCACTACCAAACATAGGGGTGTTACAGGCATTTCGATCTTGCATCAACACACAGCCTAACCCATTGTGAGAAGCATCACTATAAACTGTATATTCTTTACCCGGTGTAGGTAAAGTCAGGACTAGAGCCTCAGTTAAATACCTCTTTAATTCATTAAAACTCTGCTGGCATTTATCTGTCCACTGAAATTTCATATCTTTCCCAAGCAGCTTTGTCAATGGAGATGCCAATATTGAAAATCCCTTCATAAATCGATGGTAGTATCCAGCTAAACCCAGAAAATTGCGAATCTCTGTGATATTTCTGGGTGGCTTCCAATTAAGGATAGCTTCTATCTTACTTGGATCTACCTTGATGCCCTCTACTGATACTACATGCCCCAAGAAAGATATTTCTTTCAGCCAAAACTCACACTTCGACAATTTGGCATATAGCTATTTCTCCCTCAAAGTCTGCAATACAATCCGTAGATGTCTATCATGCTCTTCTACACTCCTCGAATAGACCAATATATCATCTATGAATACCACAACAAACTGGTTGAGGTATGGTCTGAAGATAGTATTCATCAGATGCATAAAAGCAGCCAGAGCATTAGTTAACCCGAATGGCATGACCAAGAACTCATAATGGCCATAAAGGGTTTTGAAGGCAGTTTTAGAAAACCCCGAAGGGGCGCTTTCTGTAAAACGAGTGAAGGATGAAAACCCAAAAGGGCGTCCTGAAAGAGGAAAAAAAAAAAAAATCTAGGGGTGAAAACCCGAAAGGGCATCCCAAGAACCAAAAGGGAGAAATAAGGAAAGAAGCATGAGACCGAGAAGGGAAATAAACCATCATGACATGAGGCTTCAGAGAACTTGAAATAATGGCAGTTAAGGGATTTCAAAGCCAGCCACAAGGAATATGTGAGATCTATCCTTGTACCCTTCTTCTTTGAAACTCTATCTTTGTTTTTATTAAAACCGTAATAAAGTCATACTTCATTCCCTATGCTTCTATCTTTCCTTTATATTTATTCTTTAACATTATCCTTCTGCAATCTCGTTATCTAATGTGCTATTAATCAGTTAAAATTTTTGCCATAAGATTAGGATTTAACAATTGATAACCTCACATACTTTACTATGAGATTTGCAGGGAATGACCAGGAAAAGGGTACACAAAAGGAAAATAGGGATGAAAACCCGAAAGGGCATCCTAGAAGCGCAAAAAAAAAAAATAAAAAAAATAAAAAATAAAAAATAAACTAGAGGTGAAAACCCGAAAGGGCATTTCTAGTCATATAGACGAAGGGGAAGTGAAAACCCGCAAGGGCGCTTTTCGGGAAAAAGTCGAAACCAGAAGAAGGGCATTTGAAAAGTGGGGTCATAGGTCAAGTCTTGCAACTCGTCCTCCATTAATCTTTGGCCTTCGGGTTTCTGTTAAGTACACTTCATTGGGGAAGAACTTCTTGTGTCCGGATTAGGCTTGCTTTGTAAGTGCAATTTACATTTGCTGTTATCAACCTCTGCTTCCTTGATCTAAGTTGATTTTAATTTCATGCATTTACATTTCCTATTATCAACCTCTGGTTCCTTGATCTAAGTTGAATTTAATTTCCTGCAATTTACATTTCCTGTTATCGACCTCTGGTTCCTTGATCTAAGTTGATTTTAATTTCCTGGAATTTACATTTCCAGTTATCAACCTCTGGTTCCTTGATCTAAGTTGATATTAATTTCCTGGAATTTACATTTCCAGTTATCAACCTCTGGTTCCTTGATCTAAGTTGATTTTTAATTTCTTGCAATTTACACTTCCTGTTATCAACCTCTAGTTCCTTGATCTAAGTTGATTTAATTACCTGCAATTTAAATTTCCTGTTATCAACCTCTGGTTCCTTGATCTAAGTTGATTTTAATTTCCTGCAATTTACATTTCCTGTTATCAACCTCTACTTCCTTGATCTAAGTTGATTTTAATTTCCCACAATTTACATTTCCTGTTATCGACCTCTGGTTCCTTTATCTAAGTTGATTTTAATTTCCTGCAATTTACATTTCCTGTTATCGACCTCTGGTTCCTTGATCTAAGTTGATTTTAATTTCCTGCAATTTACATTTCCAGTTATGCACCTCTGGTTCCTTGATCTAAGTTGATTTTTAATTTCTTGCAATTTACATTTCCTGTTATCAACCTCTGGTTCCTTGATCTAAGTTGATTTTAATTACCTGCAATTTAAATTTCCTGTTATCAACCTCTGGTTCCTTGATCTAAGTTGATTTTAATTTCCTACAATTTACATTTCCTGTTATCAACCTCTGGTTCCTTGATCTAAGTTGATTTTTAATTTCCTGCAATTTACATTTCCTGTTATCAACCTCTGGTTCCTTGATCTAAGTTGATTTTTAATTTCCTGCAATTTACATTTCCTGTTATCAACCTCTGGTTCCTTGATCAAAGTTGATGTTAATTTCCTGCAATTTAAATTTCCTGTTATCAACCTCTGGTTCCTTGATCTAAGTTGATTTTTAATTTCCTGCAATTTACATTTCCAGTTATCAACCTCTGGTTCCTTGATCTAAGTTGATTTTAATTTCATGCATTTACATTTCCTGTTATCAACCTCTGGTTCCTTGATCTAACTTGATTTTAATTTCCTGCAATTTACATTTCCTGTTATCAACCTCTGGTTCCTTGATCTAAGTTGATTTTAATTTCCTGCAATTTAAATTTCCTGTTATCAACCTCTGGTTCCTTGATCTAAGTTGATTTTTAATTTCCTGCAATTTACATTTCCAGTTATCAACCTCTGGTTCCTTGATCTAAGTTGATTTTAATTTCATGCATTTACATTTCCTGTTATCAACCTCTGGTTCCTTGATCTAAGTTGATTTTAATTTTCTTGCAATTTACATTTCCAGTTATCAACCTCTGGTTCCTTGATCTAAGTTGATTTTAATTTCCTGCAATTTACATTTCCTCTTATCAACCTCTGGTTCCTTGATCTAAGTTGATTTTAATTTCCTGCAATTTACATTTCCTGTTATCAACCTCTGGTTCCTTGATCTAAGTTGATTTTTAATTTCCTGCAATTTACATTTCCTGTTATCAACCTCTGCTTCCTTGATCTAAGTTCATTTTAATTTCCTGCAATTTACATTTCCTGTTATCAACCTCTGGTTCCTTGATCTAAGTTGATTTTAATTTCTTGCATTTACATTTCCTGTTATCAACCTCTGTTTCCTTGATCCAAGTTGATTTTAATTTAACTTCTGATACCGATCCCTAGGTCACTGACTTAGGTATGCTTTAGTTTCGGACACCTAATCGTCCAAAATACGGGTCTGAGTCTTTACATAATTCCTACATGGGAAAATTTTTTCCCCTTAATAGAAATTATGTAAAGAGGGGCAGCTGTCGACACCATATTTTGGCCGATCCCCAGAATCAATAAACCTTGAAACCGATCCCCAGAATCAATAAACCTTGAAACCGATCCCCAGAATCAATAAACTTTGAAACAGATCCCCAATACCAAGTATCCCTTTGACTATTAAATCACTCACCGATCTCTCAAACCCATTGTCGAATCTCCGGACCAGTCAAGTATATTCCTGATCTCTGTTGACAAACGAAATGAACTGACACTAGATCTTTTCTTACCAGTTTTATTGCCGATCTCCCTTTCAAAAGTTTAAGAATAATCAAAGGTTCCGTTCCGGTTTAAGGATGATTCCAATCTTAAATGTTCAAGCCAAATTTTTATTTTAATCAAGTTCCGTTTAGCGTTGGTTCTCTACCGATCTTATGCTCATTGTGTTTTCTGATCTCTCACACTTGGGTTGATAATCACTTTCAGTTATTTCAAGATACTCAAACAATCAAGTGTTTAATAATTTAGAAATTTTTCGATCACAACCATTCATCGAACAAAAGAGGCATTCCATTTCATTTCATTTCAAAAATTTGTACAAGTTATTCAGCTGGAGGATCACCCCCAGCCTGATCTACATTTTGTCCGTCTTCTCCCTCACCCTCAACCTCCTCCTCACTATCCTCACCCTCGCCTCCGGGAGCCAGGCGACCATCCAAGAGAAGTCCTCCTCTGGGTAACGCTACTGGAGCTCGGCCAAGAGATCCTTGTGAGCATTCACATAAGCACCGGCTATTCCTGTCACCATCTATTCATTTTTTGCCTTAAGCTCCTAAGTAAGGTGAGCGACCTGAGCAGCTCCGTTGGCCCTGAGCGCCTGGACTTCTCCAAGAGCATGATCCCTTTCAGCCAGAACATGAGCCTGTTCGGCCAGCTTATCCTCATAGTACTTCATACGCCCCTCAATTTGAGATATTTAATCCTGAGCGGATGAGAGTTGGGATCGGAGGGATGCCACTTCTTGACTCTTCTTCTTGACCTCCTTACCCAGGCGGTGAGCCTTTTCCTGGACTATGTGCTGGTTCACCAGGCACTCTACATTCAGACTCATGGATCGGGTCAGGATGTCATCAAGATTGTCCGGAGACAGTGGGTCCCAATCCTCCCGAAGGCAGATGGAAGACCCCAAGACTTTGGCAAAACCTGGGTTCTCCCGAACAGTCCAGTTCTTCTACAGGGAAGCGATCAGCACTTGAGCACCACGAGGAGGGGGCCTCGCAGAAGGTTGAGAAGGACCCACTTATGTGCTTGGAGCAACTGGAGGAAATGGAGGCGGCTCTTCTCGTCGAGGAGGAGATCGGACAGCTTCTGCGATCGGCGGTCCCGAAGGTCGAGGCGGGCCTCTTTGTATCTCCCCAGGTTCATGGCCGGGTGTTTGAAACAGTTCCGAATGCTTCATCTCTTTTAACTTCCGGGAAATCTCTCTTTCTTTCTTCCGCTTCTTGGAACCCTCACCACCCGCCATACCTGCACAAAGAAGAGGTCAGTGAGATCGCTAAGGTCCTGAGATCTGAGATGTAGAAAGTACCGATGCCGAGGTCAGAGAGCGGAAGCTAGCGATCTTGGCCGGTGATCAGCTGTATAGTCCAATGATGCAGCTCGGCAGTCACCGCATCTAAACAGGAGAACTTTTGAGTGGCCGCCTGATTCTTCAGTTCCATCACTATTAGGCCTTCCTCCTTGTTCAGGGTAATACGCTTCGAAATTAAGGGCCCCTGGTGCCACCAGCTACGGGGGAAGCCCTCAAAGCAGTTCGGATTTTTGCTCCTCAGAATGAAGAAGCGGTTCTTCCAATTCTTAAGGGAGGAGGGCAGATCGGTAAAGAGCCCACAATGAGGCTTTGCCTGAAAGAACCAAAGGCTCGTCGTCCCTTTGGCGAGTTAGCTCTGCGATTTGGCGAACACCTTAGCCGTAGGGATCGATTCCCTTAGCTCGCACATGTGCCTCTAAGGCTACTAAGATTCGCCACGAGTTAGGTGAACTTGGGCAATGCACACTCGGTGATATTTTAGGACCTCTTTGAAGAAGTCGCCCGAGGGAACCAAGACCGCCTTTAATCGCTCCTCGTATACCATAACCATGTCATTCTCTTCAAAGAAGTGATCGGCCTGATCGCCGTGACACCGGATAAGTTCGCATTTAATCGGGATGAATATTGTACTCTGGCCGAACGATTGCGCATCGGTTTCTTGCAAGATTGATGGCAGCTGCCTATAGGAAGATTCTCCCTCCTCAAGAAGGTACAAGCCTCGATGGTGTGGTCCGCCCGAGCCGAACGGAGACCCTAGGAGGTTCTCGTCAGGCGCTTGGCCCGACCACCTCTACTTCATCGAGCGACCACGAACCGAATGGAAGGAGGGCTCGTCGCTCTCTGACCCTCGGCGCCGCTCATTTTCAAAGGAAATAAAGAATTTAAACTAAAAGAAAGATCAAAGCCCTTACCAGAATCTGATCGGCGTCGGAAGAACTTGAGAAAACGAGAGGATTTTGGGGTTGTTCGCAAGAGACTGAAAATGGAATAAGAGAGCAACTGGCTAACCCAGCCCCTATTTATACTCGTCCGAGCATTTAATGCTCATGATGTTCCAGGCACTGCATCGGTTAGCGGGACTCGCCAGCTGTTCTGACACGTCTCACGCATATTCCCAAGATCGGTTAATTATAGAGCGGCAGATCCAGGTGTTTCAAATTACGGATCGGATAAGTATCATTCAGGTAAAGAACTAGATCGGATAATCACATTAGAGATTGGAAAATAATCAATGCAATAATAATAAGATGATAATCGACAAAATAAAGTCTTTATTTTCAAAAGATCGGATTACATCATTTGGGCGGTCTCTAGGGATCGGATTACACTAAAATTGGATTACATTATTTCTGTGATCTCTAGAGATCGGATTACATTGCAAAACAAAATACATCATTTGGGCGATCTCTAGGGACCGGAATGTCACATTGTTACTGACCCAAAGGGGTGTCACCGACCAGAACCGAGGCACTGTCGGAACACCCAATGTGGAGGAAAGCCACTGTCGGAACACCCAATGTGGTGAGAAGCCAAATAAACTTGGAAGAGCAACCGTCAAGGGTCGGTGAAACATCAGCAATTTGCTCGGCCAAAATCTGTTCGCCGATTATGCCAGTTGAACGACTCGAGATCGGCACGATCGAGGTCCGCAATCCAGATCGGTTAATTGATTCAGTTCTCTCACCATCATCAGATAAGGTTATCGCTATTATCCGATCACCGGGATCGTAAATTTTCAGTCGAGGAACAAAGAAGTCCATCGGAAAGGGATCAACAGCCACAATCATGGCCGGAACTTCTGCCGGAGCAACTAGAACTGGAAAGTAAGAAGGAAGAGAGGAAAATTGAATGAGGGAAGTTTTCTTCTGTCTGGGGTATATATAGGGAGAAACCAGGCATTTATTGCTAAGCAAAAAACGAAGCGGACGCTTCGGGAATCGAGGGGAAATTAATGCTTTGACCGGACCGGGCCTGAGTAAGGAAAGGATCGGAATAATAGAGATCGGAAGATGGGAGACCAGCATGAGAGATCGGAAAAGGAGTGTGTAAAGGAGATCAGAAAGAGGGAAGATCGGAAGGCAAAGAGAATAAGACAAATCCCAATAACCGTCGTCAGAATCAGAGCCAAGGTAGTTAAAGCATCGCAGACGAAATCTCCACCGCACGCCTGAGAATCGCCCACAATGCTGACAGGTGCCAGAGTATGTCATGATCCTCAGATATCCCAATCTCCACCGTTGGTCTCACTTGCAAGGACGAGTCCAGAGCCTTTGGATCAAAGAGGAAGACGACAAGACCGGCGCCTTTTATTCCCAGCCCTCGGATCACCCAGGTCAACAAAGTTTTGGACCGTTAGATCAGAAGAAGAAAAAGACAGGTATCCTGAGGATGATCTCGGCCGTTCATTTTGATTCGCTTTAATTCTCAAGCATCCGATCATGTCCTTTGAAATCCTGACCCTCCATCTCCCCAAAGATAGATCCTGACCCTTCAGGGGAACCACCCGGTTCCTATAAATACCTGCATGAAAACTGTTCGAAAAAAAAAAATAGAAAAAAAGGCAGTGACCATAGTGGAATAACTCAGAAACTTAATTCAGTTCGTTACTCTGCTATTTTAGCTTTCATAAGAAAAACTTTGGAAACCAGTTTTCTGAAGTGTTTTCTTGCAAAGGGATTCTTGAATACTGAAATTCTTCATTTTCAGTCCGTTCATTATCCTGTGACACTCTCACTTTCTGTCTTTGTTATCTTCTATTTCCATTCATATTGTCCAAGCTTGTAACACCCTCCCGGTAACCACTCCGTACATTCTACTGTTTCGGTGACCGGTGTCAGTCCGGACAGCTAGAACGTCCGGAAAAATAATTAAACTTAAGTGAGGGACCAAAATTAACTCAAGTATTAATAAGAAACACTTAGTAAAAATTTTAGAAATAAAATACAACCAAGTCAAATGAGCCGGTGCCCAAGCGATGGGTAACCGGAGGGAAGTTGCGGTTCTCGCAACTAGGAGCCCTAGACCCGGGGGAAAAATTGTAAAATAATTTTTGGGACTCCAGAGAAGGGTTACTGAGGTTCCCATGGCATTAGAATGCCAAGAAAATACCTAGGAAAAATTTTCAATCGGTACAGACAATTTTGACCCGTTAAGCCAAACGGAGGGCATTTTGGTCATTTCGCCTTTAGAGGTGATTTTTGGCCGACTTGTCCAGTTGAGTAAATAATTAATATGACATAAAATATGAAGAAACATTGCTAGAAATTAAATTGAAAATGAGTAGTGGAGGAAAGAAAAGAAAAATGCAACATATGCAATTTATGACATCAATGTGATGTCATTTAAAATTTCCAACCAATCACCATTAAGCCCTCATTTGACTAACTAATAAAGAGACAAATTGAAGACTAAATTCATCAAAAAACCAGCAGCTATCCTTCTCTCCTCAAGTGCAGCCGAAATCCATCTTCCTCCCTCCATTGATTTTTTTTCAATCAAGCTCAATTTCTCCTTTGTTTCCACCAGTAAACCCTAAACCCCTTCATTAAAACTTAACCACAACTCTTGGGGAAGTGTTTGGCAGCCTAGAAAGTGAAGGAAAGTGAAGTTTTGAGTGAGGAAAAATCTGCCCTAATCAAGGTTAGTGCATTAGACACTTAAAACTTCTTATTTTCATGAATTGTAACTTGTATTGAGTGAGAATTGCAACTAAAATGAACAATAATTATGTGTATACATACTATGAATTTTTGGCAGCCCTTGTGAAGGAATTATTTTGATTGTTTTGATGGACTTAAAGTGGGCTATAGATCAAGTTTAAACCATGTGTGCATGTGATTATTGAAGGAGCTAGTATTTAAGGTGTTGTGAAAACCTATAATGGAACTAGGGTTTTGAAGAGTGAAAAATTGATTTGGCTTAGCAAATTGTTAGATCACATTTTAATGGTCAATTAGTGACCATTTTAGGTATGTTGACCATAAAATGGACTGAAAAATAGGATTGCAAAGTGAAGTTGTAGGCTGCCCTAGGACAGCAGCAGAGGGACTGAAAATTCAGTCCACTTGCACTGCCATAACTTGGGTTGTGTTGGTCCAATTGGTGTTTGGCCAATTGGACATGAAACTAGGCTTATAATGGCACATTTTTGCTGAAGAAACCATGCCCAAAAGACCAAAGCAAGAGGACTAAAACTTGGCCCCAATCCGGATACCCTGCAACTGATTCTGCAGAATGACCAAATGAACAGTAACTGTTCATTTGGCCATAACTCACTGTAGATTTGGTCAATTGACCTGAACTTTTTACAGAAACAAGTTAAGACATAGACAAACAACTTTTATGAAGGAACCTACCCCAAATTATGGCCAGAACCTAACCCAAATGGCAGTGGCAGTCACTGTTCATGTTACTGTAGATATGGTAATTTCTGCAGAATGCACATCCGGCCAGCTGTGGTTTTTGGACCATATCTGGAGCTACAAAACTCCAAATGGAGTGATTCAAAAAATGAAATTCAACTAGACAAAATAAGGAACAACTTTCATGTTTTACATTTCTTCAAATTCCCAAAGAAACAGTGTCCAATGGAACAGTAAAGTTGACTCACAAAAACTGAAAATTCTGCTTGTGTTGGTTTAAACTTTGAAATGGTATAAATGCTTAATGCCAACAAGTTTGGAATGCCAAATGTGGTATGTAGGGAGTGCCAAAGTCAATGTACATATTTTTATTCTAAAAGTCAATATTTTTGTTGACCAATAAAATGAATAGTGACACTAAAAATTTGAAATTCACAAATTGAAGAATTTAAAAGTTTCAAATGCCCTAGTATACCTAACATGATTGGTTTGGATAGTTTGGCATGCCAATAGGGTTCAGTTAGCAGTACTGCACATGGCAATATGCCATTCTGTGATTTTATGGCTTTTAGCCATTCTGACTTTGTATTGAGCTTTGGCCTTATGCCTGATATATTTACAGCTTGTTAGCTGTTCTGTTGCACACCGGGAGATGCATATGTGACCGATGGTGTGACGGCCCGAGGTACTTGATACCCAGTGCCAGTTTACCCGTTATCCAGTCCAGTCGTCTAGTGTAGGTTACTTGGGCAACCAAATGAATGAAAGTGAACAAAGTTACTGAATTAATGTATATATAACCATACTAAACAAATGAATCATACACATTCACTATATATTTGTTTTCTTGCTATTTTCTTTTATTATATTATTGCACCACTAAGCATTATTGCTTAGCGCGTTGCTTTTGCCACACGTAGGTACTGGAGATCCCGATCATGAGCCCAGTAGACCGCAGACTGGGTGAGTTCATCCTGCAGACCGCACGATGTCCGTGTCACCTCACTACTGCAGCATTGGTAGGGCACTAGGTGTCATTTTGTCATTTTGTAATTAAATTTTTATTTTCTCATATGTATTTGGGATTATGTAATGTATTTTGAGGTTCATGTAAATAATAAAGATTTATGGTTATGTATGGAAGTAATTTGAGCTTTTAATTGTTATTTATATATATGAGAACCCTGAGAAATGGATGTTTGAGAAATGAAAAGGCTATTGAGAACTGAAATTGAGAAATATTGTTGAGTTTTTGATATTGAGACTCTGTTGATGAATTGAAGTTGGGTTTGTTTGAAAATTATTTGGAAGTGTTTTCACAGGTTCCGAAGAACGGTTTTCTCCATTTTTAGCCGGTACTCCGCCGGATTTTCTTTAAAATTTTCGGAACCTTAAATGAATAATACTTTTGATAAATGGCTTAAATAAATTGTATTTCATAAATGATATGCAAAAGCATGATATAAATTAATTGAGGAATATTAGAGTGTGCCGGTACACCTTGTGGCATTACTTACTCGGGTATACTGTACACGGGTAAGGGGTGTCACATTTAGTGGTATCACTGTCACTTTATTCAACTGCCGGTAATCAATACAAAGCCTCAAAGTCCCATCCTTCTTTTTTACAAACAGCACTGGAGCTCCCCATAGTGACACACTGGGGCGTATGAACCCCTTATCTAGAAACTCTTGCAACTGAGTTTTCAACTCCCTCAATTCAGTGGGTGCCATCCTATAAGGAGCAATGGAAATGGGATCGGGTCACCATGGATTTTGTAAGTGGTCTACCTCTCACCCAGAAGAAACATGATGCAGCATGGGTAATAGTGGATAGATTGACCAAGTCAGCACACTTTCTGCCAGTTAGGACTGACTACTCACTGGAGAAGTTAGCAGAATTGTATATCAGTGAGATAGTCAGACTGCATGGAATTCCACTTTCCATCATATCTGATCGAGACCCAAGGTTTACATCGAGATTTTGGAGGAAGTTGCATGAATCCTTGGGTACACAACTCCACTTCAGCACAGCTTTCCATCCTCAGACGGATGGGCAATCAGAAAGAGTAATCCAGGTAAACAATTGAAACCAATGAAGTTGATACAAATATTGAATTAAAATGATAATAATAACATGAAATATATGTCAGGTCCTTGAGGATATGCTGAGGAGTTGTGTCATTGAGTTTGAGGGAAGTTGGGATAGATATCTCCCATTGGCAGAATTTGCATACAACAATAGCTATCAAGCTAGCATCCAAATGGCCCCATATGAAGCACTGTATGGAAGAAAATGTAGAACTCCAGTGTGCTGGACTGAATTGGGTGAAGATAAACTGGTAGGGCCAGACCTGGTGAAACAGACTGAGGACAAAGTAAAATTGATCAAAGCTAATCTGAAGGTTGCCTCGATGCATGTAAATCTTATGCCGACCTGAAGAGAAAAGAAATAGAATATGTGGTTGGCGACAAAGTGTTCCTCAAGGTGTCACCGTGGAAGAAAGTGTTGAGGTTTGGAAGAAAAGGTAAGTTAAGCCCTAGGTTCATTGGCCCATATGAAGTCATTGAACGTGTGGGTCCAGTGGCCTATAGGCTAGCTTTACCACCAGAGCTGGACAAGATCCATAATGTGTTCCACGTGTCCATGCTCAGGAGATACCGCTCAGATCCTTCACATGTCATCTCCAGAGAAGAAATTGAAATACAGCCGGATTTGACATATGAAGAAGAACCTCTACGGATCCTGGCTCAGGAAGTAAAAGAATTGATGAACAAGCAGATTCCACTGGTGAAAGTGCTTTGGAGGCACCACAACACCGAGGAGGCAACTTGGGAAAGTGAAGAGACGATGAGGCAACAGTTCCCTCAACTGTTTGCATCAGGTAAATTTCGAGGACGAAATTTAAATTAGAGGGGAAGAGTTGTAACACCCTCCCGGTAACCACTCCGTACATTCTACTGTTCCGGTGACCGGTGTCGGTCCGGACAGCTAGAACGTCCGGAAAAATAATTAAACTTAAGTGAGGGACCAAAATTAACTCAAATATTAATAAGAAACACTTAGTAAAAATTTTAGAAATAAATACAACCAAGTCAAACGAGCCGGTGCCTAAGCGATGGGTAACCAGAGGGAAGTTGCGGTTCTCGCAACTAGGAGCCCTAGACCCGGGGGAAAAATTGTAAAATAATTTTTGGGACTCCAGAGAAGGGTTACTGAGGTTCCCATGGCATTAGAATGCCAAGAAAATGCCTAGGAAAAATTTTCAATCGGTACAGACAATTTTGACCCGTTAAGCCAAACGGAGGGCATTTTGGTCATTTCGCCTTCAAAGGTGATTTTTGGCCGACTTGTCCAGTTGAGTAAATAATTAATATGACATAAAATATGAAGAAACATTGCTAGAAATTAAATTGAAAATGAGTAGTAGAGGAAAGAAAAGAAAAATGCAACATATGCAATTTATGACATCAATGTGATGTCATTTAAAATTTCCAACCAATCACCATTAAGCCCTCATTTGACTAACTAATAAAGAGACAAATTGAAGACTAAATTCATCAAAAAACCAGCAGCTATCCTTCTCTCCTCAAGTGCAGCCGAAATCCATCTTCCTCCCTCCATTGATTTTTTTTCAATCAAGCTCAATTTCTCCTTTGTTTCCACCACTAAACCCTAAACCCCTTCATTAAAACTTAACCAACCACACCTCTTGGGGAAGTGTTTGGCAGCCTAGAAAGTGAAGGAAAGTGAAGTTTTGAGTGGGGAAAAATCTGCCCTAATCAAGGTTAGTGCATTAGACACTTAAAACTTCTTATTTTCATGAATTGTAACTTGTATTGAGTGAGAATTGCAACTAAAATGAACAAGAATTATGTTTATACATACTATGAATTTTTGGCAGCCCTTGTGAAGGAATTATTTTGATTGTTTTGATGGACTTAAAGTGGGCTATAGATCAAGTTTAAACCATGTGTGCATGTGATTATTGAAGGAGCTAGTATTTAAGGTGTTGTGAAAACCTATAATGGAACTAGGGTTTTGAAGAGTGCAAAAATTGACTTGGCTTAGGAAATTGTTAGAGCACATTTTAATGGTTAATTAGTGACCATTTTAGGTATGTTGAGCATAAAATGGACTGAAAAATAGGATTGCAAAGTGAAGTTGCAGGCTGCCCTAGGACAGCAGCAGAGGGACTGAAAATTCAATCCACTTGCACTGCCATAACTTGGGCTGTGTTGGTCCAATTGGTGTTTGGCCAATTGGACATGAAACTAGGCTTATAATGGCACATTTTTACTGAAGAAACCATGCCCAAAAGACCAAAGCAAGAGGACCAAAACTTGGCCCCAATCCGGATACCAGAATCGATTTCTGCAGAATGACCAAATGAACAGTAACTACTGTTCATTTGGCCATAACTCACTGTAGATTTGGTCAATTGACCTGAAATTTTTACAGAAACAAGTTAAGACATAGAAAAACAACTTTCATAAAGAAACCTATCCCAAATTATGGCCAGAACCTAACCCAAATGGCAGTGGCAGTCACTGTTCATGTTACTGTAGATATGGTAATTTCTGCAGAATGCACATCCGGCCAGCTGTGGTTTTTGGACCATATCTGGAGCTACAAAACTCCAAATGGAGTGATTCAAAAAAGGAAATTCAACTAGACAAAATAAGGAACAACTTTCATGTTTTACATTTCTTCAAATTCCCACAGAAACAGTATCCAATGGAACAGTGAATTTGACTCACAAAAACTGAAAATTCTGCTTGTGTTGGTTTAAACTTTGAAATGGTATAAATGCTTAATGCCAACAAGTTTGGAATGCCAAATGTTGTATGTAGGGAGTGCTAAAGTCAATGTACATATTTTTATTCTAAAAGTCAACATTTTTGTTGACCAATAAGATGAATAGTGACACTAAAAATTTGAAATTCACAAATTGAAGAATTTAAAAGTTTCAAATGCCCTAGTATACCTAACATGATTGGTTTGGATAGTTTGGCATGCCAATAGGGTTCAGTTAGCAGTACTGCACATGGCAATATGCCATTCTGTGATTTTATGGCTTTTAGCCATTCTGACTTTGTATTGAGCTTTGGCCTTATGCCTGATATATTTACAGCTTGTTAGTGCATTGCTGCACACCGGAGATGCATATGTGACCGATGGTGTGACGCCCGAGGTACTTGATACCCAGTGCGGTTTACCCGTTATCCATCCATCGTCTAGTGTAGGTTACTTGGGCAACCAAATGAATGAAAGTGAACAAAGTTACGAATTAATGTATATATAACCATACTAAACAAATGAATCATACACATTCACTATATATTCGCTTTTCTTGCTATTTTCTTTTATTATATTATTGCACCACTAAGCATTATTGCTTAGCGCGTTGCTTTGCCACGCGTAGGTACCGGAGATCCCGATCGTGAGCCCATGAGACCGTAGGATCGGGTGAGTTCATCCTGCAGATCTGCACAGTGTCCGTGTCACCTTACTACCTGCAGTGCATTGGTAGGGCACTAGGTGTCATTTTGTCATTTTGTAATTAAATTTTTATTTTCTCATATGTATTTGGGATTATGTAATGTATTTTAAGGTTCATGTAAATAATAAAGATTTATGGTTATGTATGGAAGTAATTTGAGCTTTTAATTGTTATTTATATATATGAGAACCCTGAGAAATGGATGTTTGAGAAATGAAAAGGCTATTGAGAACTGAAATTGAGAAATATTGTTGAGTTTTTGATATTGAGACTGTTGATGAATTGAAGTTGGGTTTGTTTGAAAATTATTTGGAAGTGTTTTCACAGGTTCCGAAGAACGGTTTTCTCCATTTTTAGCCGGTACTCCGCCGGATTTTCTTTAAAATTTTCGAAACCTTAAATGAATAATACTTTTGATAAATGGCTTAAATAAATTGTATTTCATAAATTATATGCAAAAGCATGATATAAATTAATTGAGGAATATTAGAGTGTGCCGGTACACCATGTGGCATTACTTACTCGGGTATACTGTACACGGGTAAGGGGTGTCACAAAGCTCAACTCCATTCAAGCTTGGTTATTTTGACCTGTTTACATTTTAACAAAGAATCCTTCATTTCGAGGCGAACCTTAGTCCTCCAGCTATCAACCTGCAGTCCTATTACATTCTGTGATTCCATAGTTAGTTTAGTAGATTCGACTCCCTACAGGTCAGTGCTATATCGTTATTTTATCAAATGTTCTTCTTTATTCACGTATTTCATTTATTCTTTTTCTATTTGTAATTTTCACCAAGTTTATACTATATTTTAAACACGGAGACTGTCATTCTCGAGTTTACTTCTTTGTTAATCAGTCTATTCTTTGATTAATCTTCATTACTTCTTAGCACAGGAGTTCTGGTGCCGAATAGCGTAGAAGTAACTAAACAAAATGTAGGTAACGGCAACGTAAAAGTCCTTTTATAATGATAAAAGGTCTAAATAATAAGACAGGGAAATGGTGAAGCCGAATCACTAGGAAAATTCAATAGGTCATTAGGCAAGACGTCATAAGACAAAATGAAACCAAACCTTGGATAACTAAATAGAATAGATCGGGCATTAATAGGTATTGGTAAGGTGACCACATGGGAGGTCAGTAAATTCAGTCTAGTATCCCCCGTCTAGTCACAAGGTATCAATTAGTTAAAAGAAGCCTTATCCCCAGCACCTTTGAATGCCAGAATCCTTAGCTTTAGGCTCTTAGGACATGTAGCTGAAATTAAAATTCGGGAGATCGGAAAAGTCCCTTTCAGGCTCCTGTTAATTTAAAAGAGATCGGAGGAGAGTTCTTATCCGATTCTCAACTTAAAATTCCAATAGATATTTAAAAGATATCGGAGGAGAGTTCTTATCCGATTCTCAGCTCAAAATTTTAATAAGTACTTAAAAGAGATCGGAGGAGAGTTCTTATCCGTTTCTCGATCTAAAATTTCCATAAACATTTAAAAGGAGATCGGAGGAGAGTTCTTATCCGATCTTCGAGCTAAAATTTTAATAAATACTTAAAGGAGATCGGAGGAGAGTTCTTATCCGATTCTCAATCCTAAATTTTAAATACTTCAAAAGAGATCGGAGGAGGGTTCTTATCTGATCTCCACTCAGAATTTTAATAAAATATTTAAAAGAGATTGGAGGAGAGTTCTTATCCGATTCTCACACCAAATTTTAACCTGTACGCAAAATAATCCCAAAACCAAAAATGATATGCGACGTCAATTCACTGAGGTTGTCTCATTTACTTATGTATCTCGGTAATCCAAATTTAGTGAAAAATCAAATATTCCTTTTGTCAAAAGGATTAACATTTCTATTCAAGTCCTCCTAACTAATTTATAAAGAGTGCGAAGTTAAATCTACTTACCCTAATTAAGGGACGAGGTGGGGTGCCTAACACCTTCCCCACCCGTTTACGGACCCCGAACTTAGAATCTCTGTTTTGAAGTGGTTTTATTTCAATTTATCTTCACAAATGGTTTTCTTTAGTTTCCCTCAAAATTAAAGTAGCGACTCCTCATTCTTTTCCACTTCGGTGAGGATTCGTTCAGGCGACCGCAAAACTCCTTGCGACATTAAGGACAGTTTATTCTTGCTTGTAAATGGTAGATTAAAGGGTTGATTAAATGTTTATGTGTGTAGGAATTAATTTGGGTGATGTATACTTAGTATATGTGAATGCGTACTTGAATTTGGAAGCTTGGACATTAATGGAGAGAGGTGTATGAATCGGTAGCTTGAATGGTGAACCATAAAAATGTTATTTCATGTTTGGTTTATGGAATATTAATGTTGAATTTTGGTACTTGTTATGGCAGCTTGTGTATATGTATGATGGTGTGAGGTTGGACATGTAAATGAGCTAGGTTAGGTGATTAAATTGTTGTAATTTGAGCTTGAAAAATTCTGCACTATATGGTGCATATTAAGTGTGATTACAAGCTGCCAAAATGACCAACAATGTGTTGTGAAATGTGTTTGTGTTATGGTACAAAACAGAAATGGCATGAATGTGCAACTTGGTAAGTGTTAAAAGTGTATTTGGTATGTAATGAAGAGTGTTGCTATAGGGCAGTGTGCATTTTGGCCTAGAACCTTAATTGTGTGGCTCCAATTGGTATGAGACCAATTGGAGGTGAAACTAGGCACAAAATGTGCCAACTTTCATGAAGGAAGCTTACTAAAATTCTGCTTGTAAGGTAACTTGAAAAATGACCAAATCCGGATTAGTGCACTTAAGGCCTGAAAATTGACCATTTGGGCAGCAGTTAGTGTTTTGGACATAACTCACTCAAAACAGGTCCAATTGACCTGCAATTTTTACCATGAATAGTTAAGACCTATATCTACAAGTCTTATAAAGACACCAAAGCCCGGAAATGACTATAGCCAAGTCAAAAAGCTTGCACAAGTTCGGGTCCAAAAATTGGCCGAACCTAAAATGACCTAAAGTGACCAATTTTGATGCATTTTGACCAGCAATAGTAAAATGACCATAACTTGGTCTAGTAAACTCAGAATGACCTGAAATTTTGCCCCGCATGCAATAAGACATAGATCTACTAGGTCGTCCGGCTAGGTCAAACTAATATCCCAGAATCCAGCAAATTGCAAGAAAACGCAATATACATGGAAAAGAATTGGGTAACATGTACCAACCCTAAAAGGCTACAAATGTGACATATTGGTAATATTAAAACCTAATTCACCTAGAATGCATCTAGGGTCGACATATTAGGTTGACTAAGCAAATAATAGAATTTAGTAAATTAATTATCAAGCATTATCGTTAGAGACAGTTTAAATGAGTGCTGAAACACTTCAAATTGTGTTTCTCAGTTAGCAAAGACTCAGGGAAAGGGAAGGAAACACCGAGTCAGAGCCAAGAGACAGTTATCAGAGGTTTGTGCACAATAATTATTTCTTTTGAATTTTTCAATTGAAATAAATTATGATTATTTCTATGTTACTGTTTTAAAGTGTGTTTGTGCACAATAATTATTTCTTTTAAAATTTTCAATTGAAATAAATTATGATTATTTGTATGTTATTGTTTTAAAGTGTGTTTGTGCACAATAGTTATTTCTTTTGAATTTTTCAATTGAAATAAATTATGATTAATTGTATGTTATTGTTTTAAATTGTGTTTGTGCACAATAATTTTGATTTCTTATTTTCAACTTAAAAATTTATTTGAATATTATATTTTTAAATTGTATCTGTGCACAATACTTTTATATTCACTACTTTTACTAGCAAATTTATTTGGAGAAATGAGTTATGAATAATTTTTTATTGTTTTGGCTTTGAGAATCTTATTTGGAAATTAGTGTGTTGCCTACTTTGCAAATGGAAATTTTGAGATAAAATATGATTTGTGGATTGTATGAAATATTTAAATATTGGGATTTGGAATTGTTTTGATTCACACTTAGCCTGACAGTATCACATTATTCCTCCATTTATGGGGTTGAGATCGTTTATTTTCCTCACTCTCTGGTTTACCAGTTGAGGTTGTAGATCGGATGAGTACTCATTAGATAGTTAGCCACCTCCCTCATTGATTTTGATTAGTGGGGTTGTAGATTGCTTTATCGTGGTGTACAATGCGGCATTGATCGGAAACTTTGTGTCATGGCTTAAGTTGTGTATGAATTGGCAACACTGTGTTTATTGAATTATTTGACTCAAAATTTTTCTATAATGAGCTTTGATAATTTGTGAAATGTAATTGTGCAGCATTTAAATTGTGTTATTGATTTGCAAAACTGTATTATTCAATTATTTGATCAAATGGTATTATTGATTGGAAAACTATATTATTCAGTTATTTGATCAAATTTGTGTTATATGAACTTTGTAAATTGTGAAATTGAGTTTAAATTCTTATTGACATTCACTGTCTTTTGAATTTAACCATGTTTTGACTTATTGAGATTTATTGTGATATTGTGAAATAGAGTTCAAATTCTTTATGACATTCATTGTCTTGAATTTAACTATGGTTTAAGTATCCACTACTTATATGACTTATGATTTGTGATTTAAAGTTGTATTTGGTTAATATTGTGCACCACTGAGACATTGTCTCAATGATAGCTTTTCATTGCTGTCGCTGGTAGACAGACTGACAGTGCAACAGACTAGGCTGCTAGTGCTTCAGTGAGAGATCATCGGGCATATTGAGTATACCATATTTTGCATTTTATATTGTAATGTATGTTCACTGTATGTATATAGTGTTCTTGGTTTTGAGCAGTTGTAAATTAAAATTGTACATTGAAGTTATAAAAATAAATTGTGTATTATTTTGGCTTGAAAAATTTGTACTATGTTTCTTTTATCTCAGCCTTTGGAAATATTGAAAAATTATTGTGGTTTTGAGTTGAGAAACATATTGTGTTGATTAAATGTTGGAGTTTGAGATTGAGAAATATATTTGAAGTGCTTTTTACAGGTTTTTGAAGAACTGTTTTATTCAAAATATAGATGGCACTCCGCTAAAATTTTTACAGAAATTACTAATAATCCAAATGTGTTAGCTGTTTCACTTAAGTTCAAAAAAGTTTTTAACACCTGTAAATAGTGCTCGCCACTGTAAAAGAAGTAAGAAAAGTTTTAAAATCCCTTGTATTGTATTTAATGGATTATCAGTAGACGAAGTTGGTAATTCATTAGGTATTGTGACACCCCTTACCCGTGTACAGTATATCCGAGTAAGCAATGTCACACGGTGTATCGGCACCCTCTATTTTAACTTAATCAATTTTTGTCATAATTTTGAATATAGTTTATGAAATATAATTTATTTAAGCCATTTATCGAAATTATTATTTATTTGAGGTTCCGAAAATTTTAAAGAAAATCCGGCAGAGTGCCGGCTAAAAATGGAGAAAACAGTTCTTTGGAACCTGTTAAAAACACTTCCAATATTCATATCTCATCACTCTCAAACTCCAATATCAAAATCTCAATATTTTTCAATTTCGTTTCTCAATCATTCAGCTCATGTAATAATCATGTACAAGTCACACATAGATATTCATTTTTTTTTCATTCACCAACACCATTTTCATTATTTACATGAACATCAAAATACATTACATAAATCCAAATACATATGAGAAAATAAAAATTTAGTTACAAAACACCAAAATGAAACCTAGTGTCCTACCAATGCACTGTAGAAGGTGAGGTGACACGGACACTGTGTAGAGCTGCAGGATGGACTCACCCAGTCTGCGGTCTACTGGGCTCACGATCAGTATCTCCAGAACCTACGCGTGGCAAAAGCAACGGGCTAAGCAATGATGCTTAGTGGTGCAATAATAAAATAGAAAGAAATAACAGAAATAAATATGCATTGAATGTATATGTCTTATTTGTTTTGTATTTGTATATCCATTTATTTCGTTAACTTTGTCCACTTTCATTCATTTGGTTGCCCAAGTAACCTATCTTGAGCAGTGGATGGATAAACAGTAAATTGGCACTTTGGGTATCAAGTACCTCGGGCGTCACACCATCGGTCACATATGTATCTCGATTGTGTGAGCGGCTAACAACAAGCTGTAAATAATATTAGGCACGAGGCCAAGTCTCAACACAATATCAAAATGGCTAAAAGCCATAAAATCACAGAATGGCATAATGCCATGTGCAGTACTGCTAACCGAACCCTATTGGCATGCCAAACTATCCAAACCAATCTTGTTAGATATACTAGGGCATTTGATACTTTAAAATTCTTCAATTTGTGAATTTCAAATTTTGGTGTCACTATTCACTTCATTAGTCAACAAAAATGTTGACTTTTGGATAGAAAATAGGTACATTGGTTTTGACACTCCCAACATACCACATTTTGCATTCAAAACTTGTTGGCATTAAGCATTAATACCATTTCTAAGTTTAAACCAAGGGAAGCAGAATTTTCTGTTTTTGTAACCCAATTTTACTGTTCCATTGGTGACTGTTACAGTGAAAATTTGAGGAAATGGTAAACATGAAAGTTGTTCCTTATTTTGTCTAGTTGAAATTTTTTTTTTGAATCACTTCATTTGGAGTTTTGTAGCTCCAGATATGGTCCAAAAACCACAGCTGGCCGGATTGCAAAACTGCAGAATTTACCAAATCTACAGTACAATGAACAGTGACTGCCACTGCCTTGTTGGATAGGTTCTGGTCATAATTTGGGGTAGGTTTCTTCATGAAAGTTGTTTGTCTATGTCTTAGCTTGTTTCTGTAAAAATTTCAGGTCAATTGACCATATCTACAGTGAGTTATGGCTAAATGAATAGTTACTGTTCATTTGGTCATTCTGCAGAACCTGTTTGCAGGGTATCCGGATTGGGGCCAATTTTTAGTCCACTTACTTTGGTCTTTTGGACATAGTTTCTTCAGTAAAATTGTGCCATTATAAGTCTAGTTTAATGTCCAATTGGCCAAACACCAATTGGACCTACACAGCCAAAGATATGGCAGTCCAAACAGGCTAGACTCACAACCTTATTGCTGCTGTCACTAGGCAGCCTACCAATTGGGTTTGTAACACCTTAGTTCACTTCAAATTATGATTAACTTGCCTCAAATGGTCACTAATTGACCATTAGAATGTCCATTAATCATTTCATAAGCCAAGTCCAATTTTTCACTCCCAAAACCCTAATTTCCCATTTCAATTCACCCATACACCTAGTTAAACACTTTCATTCATCATATATGTGTATATACACCTTAAACATAATCTCTAATTCATTCTAAGTCCATTAAAACAATTAGACTCATTCCTTCCTTAGGGCTGATGAAATTTATGGTACCCATACACATGAGTTTTAGTTCATTTAACTTACAATTTCATACTAAATTCAAGTCCTTAACATGGAAATAAAGGAATATTAACATAAGTAAGCACTAACCTCTTGGCTCAACTTATTGAACTTGTGAAAACTCTAAAATTTCTCCTCTTTGTGGCTGCCTAGAGCTTCCTTAGGGTGTGTGGATTAATTTTAGTGAAGATGACTTAGGGTTTTGGGGAGAGGTTTAAGAGATTTTTAAGCTTGATTTAAGAAGAAAAATAGAGGGTTCTTGGTTATGGTGGTGCGGCTGAATGAGGAAGAAGATGGCTGAAAATTTTTTTAATTCTTTGGTCTTTATTTATCTCTTTTATTAGTTAGTTAATTGGTTGTTTAAATTTGATTGGTGGTAGCCTTTAAATGACATCATCATATGTCATAAATGAGCTTTTTTTTATTTTTCTTTTCTTTTCATCACTACTCATTTTCAATTTAATTTTTAGTAATGTTTATTCATATTTTATGTTATAATAATTATTTACTCAACTGGACAAGTCGGCCAAAAATCACCTCTAAAGGCGAAATGACCAAAATGCCCTCCGTTTGGCTTAACGGGTCAAAATTGTCTGTACCGATTGAAAAATTTTTCTAAATATTTTCTTAGCATTCTAATGCCATAAGGACCTCAATGACCCTTCTCCGGAGTCTCAAAAATTATTTTATAATTTTTCCCCCGGGTCTAGGGCTCTTAGTTGCGAGAACCGCAACTTCCCTCTGGGTTGCCCATCGCTTGGGCACCGGCTCATTTAACTTAGTTGTATTTTATTTCTAAAATTTTTACTAAATTTTTCTTATTAATATTTGAGTTAATTATGGTTCCTCACTTTAGTTAAAATATTTTTCCGAACGTTCTAGCTGTCCGGACAGACACTGGTCACCGGAACAGTAGAATGTACGGAGTTGCTACAGGGAGGGTGTTACAACTCTTCCCCTCTAATTTAAATTTCGTCCTCGAAATTTACCTGATGTAAACAGTTCAGGGAACTGTTGCCTCATTGTCTCTTCACTTTCCCAAGTTGCCTCCTCGGTGTTATGGTGCCTCCAAAGCACTTTCACCAGTGGAATCTGTTTGTTCCTCAATTCTTTCACTTCCCGAGCCAGGATCCGTAGAGGTTCTTCTTCATATGTCAAATCCGGTTGTATTTCAATTTCTTCCCTGGAGATGACATGTGAAGGATCTGAGCGGTATCTTCTGAGCATGGATACGTGAAACACATTGTGGATCTTGTCCAGCTCTGGAGGTAAAGCTAGCCTATAGGCCACTGGACCCACACGTTCAATGACTTCATATGGGCCAATGAACCTAGGGCTTAACTTACCTTTCCTTCCAAACCTCAATACCTTCTTCCACGGTGACACCTTGAGGAACACTTTGTCGCCAACAACATATTCTATTTCTTTTCTCTTCAAGTCGGCATAAGATTTCTGTCTGTCTGAGGCAACCTTTAGATTGGCTTTGATTAGTTTTACTTTCTCCTCAGTCTGTTTTACCAGGTCTGGCCCTACCAGTTTGTCTTCGCCCAATTCAGTCCAGCACACTGGAGTTCTACATTTTTTTCCCATACAGTGCTTCATACGGGGCCATTTGGATACTAGCTTGGTAGCTATTATTGTATGCCAATTCTGCCAGTGGGAGGTATCTATCCCAACTCCCCTCAAATTCAATGACACAACTCCTCGGCATATCCTCAAGGACCTAACATATATTTCATGTTATTATTATCATTTTAATTCAATATTTGTATCAATTCCATTGGTTTCAATTGTTTACCTGGATTACTCTTTCGAATTGCCCATCCGTCTGAGGATGGAAAGCTGTGCTGAAGTGGAGTTGTGTACCCAAGGATTCATGCAACTTCTTCCAGAATCTCGATGTAAACCTTGGGTCCCGATCAGATATGATGGAAAGTGGAATTCCATGCAGTCTAACTATCTCACTAATATACAATTCTGTTAACTTCTCCAGTGAGTAGTCAGTCCTAACTGGCAGAAAGTGTTCTGACTTTGTCAATCTATCAATTATCACCCATATAGCATCATGTTTCTTCTGGGTGAGAGGTAGACCACTTACAAAATCCTTGGTGACTCGATCCCATTTCCATTCAGGTATGCGTATAGGCTGTAGCAAACCTGATGAAACTTGATGTTCTGCCTTGACTTGCTGACATGTCAAGCATTTAGTCACATAGTCAGCTATGTCTTTCTTCATACCAGGCCACCAATACTGAAGCTTCAGATCGTGATACATCTTTGTACTTCCTGGGTGCATAGCATATGCATTGGTGTGTGCCTCTTTTAGAATACTGGCCTTCAATTCCCCATTATCTGGTACACACAGTCTTCCTTTGTAATACAGACACTTATCTGCTTTCACCCCATAGTCAGTTGCTTTTCCCTCTGAGATTTTGCTCATAATAGCCATTAACTTTTCATCTGCCTTTTGCCTATCTAAAATCTACTGTAGCAGGTTTGGCCTCACTTGCAACTCAGCCAAAATAGCTCCATCTCGAATCAAAGATAGACGGGCATTCAATGATCTCAAAGTTGTCATGGATTTTCTGCTCAAAGCATCAGCAACTACATTTGCTTTCCCAGGATGGTAATCAATTACACAATCATAGTCCTTCAGGAACTCAATCCATCGCCTCTGTCTAAGGTTGAGCTCCTTCTGGGTTAGCAAGTATTTTAAGCTTTTGTGGTTCGTGTAAATGTAGCACTTTTCACCATACAAGTAATGCCTCCATATCTTCAGTGCGAAGATAATTGCTGCAAGCTCTAGATCATGGGTAGGGTAATTCTGTTCATGTGGCCTTAGCTGTCTAGAAGCATAAGCGACCACCTTCCCCTCTTGCATCAATACACACCCTAACCCATTATGTGAGGCATCACTGTAGACCACAAAGTCCTTTCTCGACCTCGGTGTGTTAACTGGTGCCTCGATCAACATAGCCTTTAACTTCTCAAAGCTGGCGACACTTGTCATTCCAGTCCAAATCGACATTCTTGTGTTACTTCTTGGTCATTGGAGCAGCTATTAAGGAAAATCCTTCACAAATCTCTGTAATACCTAGCTAGCCCCAAGAAGCTTCGACCTCGGTTGTGTTTTAGGAGGCTTCCATTCCATCACTGCTTCTATTTTCTTGGGATCCACCCTAATCCCATCAGCTGACACTATGTGTCCAAGGAATGCAATCTCATTCAACCAAAAGTCACACTTGGACAACTTAGCATACAGCTTCTTTTCTCTTAGGGTTTGCAGAATAATCCTCAAATGTTCATCATGTTCTTCTCTGGTCTTGAAATACACCAAAATATCATCAATAAAGACCACTACGAACCGATCTAGGTATGGATGGAAGATACGGTTCATAAGGTCCATGAATGCTGCTGGTGCATTCGTTAGGCCAAAGGGCATCACCAGAAACTCATAATGCCCATATCGGGTTCTGAATGCAGTCTTGGGCACATCTACATCATTCACCCTCAACTGATGTTACCCTGATCTGAGATCAATCTTGGAAAATACTCCTGCTCCCTTCAACTGATCAAACAGATCATTAATTCTAGGCAACGGATATTTGTTCTTCACAGTCACTTTATTCAACTGCCGGTAATCAATGCAAAACCTCAAAGTCCCATCCTTCTTTTCACAAACAGCACTGGAGCTCCCCATGGTAACGCACTGGGGCGTATGAACCCCTTATCAAGCAACTCTTGCAACTGAGTTTTCAACTCCCTCAATTCAGTGGGTGCCATCCTATAAGGAGCAATGGAAATGGGTGCTGTACCCGGCAGTGTCTCAATAGCAAATTCAACTTCCCTTTCTGGTGGCAAACCAGGCAATTCTTCAGGGAATACCTCTGGGAAGTCTCTT
The DNA here is from genome assembly GCF_030052815.1 of Hevea brasiliensis. Classification (NCBI taxonomy): domain Eukaryota; kingdom Viridiplantae; phylum Streptophyta; class Magnoliopsida; order Malpighiales; family Euphorbiaceae; genus Hevea; species Hevea brasiliensis. Next base: position 24,351,666 of record NC_079494.1, read on the forward strand.
ACTGTGGGTATATCACTCAAGTTTGGCTTAACCTGCCTAGTATCCACCACATGTGCTAGGTAGGCTTCACAACCTTTTCTCATCATTCTTCTTGCAACTGTGGCTGAGATGACATTGGACAAGAAATCTGTCCTTTCCCCCACAACTGTGATCTCATTACCCTCAGAAGTTTTCAAAGAAATCCTCTTCAGTTTACAATCAACTATTGCTTGATGACGTGACAACCAGTCCATTCCCAAAATCACGTCAAACTCGTGGAAGGGCAACTCAATCAGGTCTGCCAAGAATTCATACCCTTGAATCCTTAACGGGCAACCCTTGTATACTTTGTTCACCACTACACTGTGGCCAAATGGAGTAGTGACCAGAATGTCTTGGTCACTCTCCCCTACTAGTATCCCCCTTTCTACGGGTAGATTGATGTAGATGTATGAATGAGTGGATCCTGGATCCACCAATGCATGCACAGATTTATTATAGAGGGAGAACATACCCCTGATGACGTCCGGGGCATCTTGCTCCTCCTGGGCTCTAATGGCATAGGCTCTGGCAGGTGGTCTGCTATCAGGCCTCTCTGCTATCAGGCCTCTTTGTGGTGCAGGAGCAGGTCTGTCTGCAAAAATGACCCTTCTCTGGAGTCTCAAAAATTATTTTATAATTTTTCCCCCGGGTCTAGGGCTCTTAGTTGCGAGAACCGCAACTTCCCTCTGGGTTGCCCATCGCTTGGGCACCGGCTCATTTAACTTAGTTGTATTTTATTTCTAAAATTTTTACTAAATTTTTCTTATTAATATTTGAGTTAATTATGGTTCCTCACTTTAGTTAAAATATTTTTCCGAACAATCTAGCTGTCCGGACAGACACTGGTCACCGGAACAGTAGAATGTACGGAGTTGCTACAGGGAGGGTGTTACAGGTATACTACGGGATCATGTTATGCCTTACAGAGGGGTAGGGTGTGACATGTTTTAATGGTATCAGAGCTAGTTTTTAAATTCTATTTTCACTTATAATTTGAATATTCTTTCTTCATAGTACAACTGCTCAAAGTCATTGTTTGATACATACAGTATATTACATTATAAATATGCACTAACGGGAGGAAATCTCCTCGTGTTAATTGTTCAGGAGGTCTAAGATCCTCAAATTGACTATGGAAGAGGGTGATCGTTCAGTCGATCAATCGATAGAGGCTGAGGTACAAGTTGAGGCCCCAGCTCCACAATGTGTCGAAGGCCCGACTGTACCAGTTTTACTGGTAAAAATTGCTACACAAATGGCCCAGCAAATGGCCGCTTTCTTTCAACAAATGACTGATAATCTGTCAGCCCAAGCCCAAGTACAGACCCAACCCCCACAAGGGCAACATGAAACAGAGAAGAGGGAGAAACCTATGGGCCAGAGCTCAAGCAGTAATTTGAGAAAAAGAAAAGAATTTGAGGAGCTCCGAGCTCAGGGATATAACAGAGGTGGATCATCAAGGCAGAGACCACCAAGGTCCAGTCGTCGAACAACTAGAAGTTCCTACCCTCCTTGCCAATTCGAAACTTGTGGTAGAAATCATGGTGGGGTATGATACAAGGCCATAGGAGCCTGTTATAACTTTGGAGGCATAGGACACTTTGCCAAGGACTGCACCAGTGCAGGTAGAGTTGGACCTCCTTCTACTACTGCTGAAAGGTTAGTTCAGAGCCCTATCACCAGCGGTTCACAACCACCCAGCAGAGGTAGAGACAGGGGTAGAGATTGAAGGAACAGAAGCGTGAAAAACACAAGTTTATACCATTGAATTCAAAAATTTTCACCTAGGGTCATATGCATCATACAAGATTCATTTTTATCTATTTGATTTCAATGATAAACAACATATTAAAGCTCTTTTAATATGTTTTTGGATCTGTATTTGCCATTTAAGATTTTAAAATTAATCAGATTAATTTTAGAACCCTAGATTAAATCAAGAACGATTACACTAACCTCTTGATGCACTGCAGCGTGTCTGCGCCTTTGAGATTCATCTTCAGGACACCAGATGTTGTCCCTATAGCTTGTCCACACCAAGAACACCTATGGCAGCCCTTGAACAGCGTCTAAAGCTTTTTCTATTAATTAGAAATTCAAGTTCTGCCTTTTAAGAGATTAGAGATGTAAACAGGACACTAGAAACAATTTCTAGTGTTCTTAATTCAAGAGATTGATGGCTAATCTCTTTGAATAGATGAGAGATGAAGAAGAATAGATGAAAAGCCTCAAAGTGGCATGACAAAGGAGAGGAGTGGCTGCTGGTTATTTTTTCTTTTCATAACCACACTTAAATAGCAAGGTTAACACATTAAACCCTTGCCACATGTCACCCTTTGATTAGCTCTAGGTTTAAGTGACCCAATCACATTGTGCCAAGTGTCAAACCTATATTTAATCTTGATTTTAATCATCTTACATGATTAAAAAACATTTGGCAAGCTTATGTGTAATCCCATGTGTCACCATCTCATGGTGCCATGTGTCACACTGTGAAATGACCAAAATGCCCCTATGTCTTAATGTTGAGTTCTTAACCAAAAATAATTATTTTTCTTCTTCTAATTAATTTATATCAAATATAAATTAATTAATTAATCTCTATTAATTAATTTCTCATTAATTAAATTCATATTTAAACACTTTAAATATAAATTTAATTTATACTACACATCCAATAATCTAGATTTGGTTTCAAGTCATGCTAGGGACTTTGCAATTTAATTGCAAACCAAACCTATTTAATTAATCAATTAAACTCTTTAATTAATTAATTAAATCATATTTAAATAGGTGATAACTTGTGTATGTGTGTGACTTACTAGGCTCATCACTAATTGGCAATGAGACATGATATTAACTCTTAATATCATCAGAACTCTTTCTCACCATAAAGGATTTCTCCAAATCATTTTATGCACCTCATAGACCATGGTTAACACCTAGCATAGCATGCCATGGCCACCCAATTAGTAATAAGGTTTACCTTAAATGAACCTATAATCATATGTTACCATGCACTAGAATCTCTCTGTTACAAAATCCCAACTCAAGCTGGAGTCATGGTTTATGTTAAACTCCATTTGCTATGAATATTATGTTCTCTTTTAATTCCAGTTCTTGATTAAAAAGATTTTCTCATCAGAAACTCTTTTCTGAATAAATCTATCAGTCATGGCCAGGAACTTGAAACATCAAGAACAATTAAATGAACATAGGATTTTATCTCTATTTACTTAGAGGAACAGATTCCATCTTGATCAACACCTACCTCCATATATAACTAGTAGGAGCCAACAGATGCCCATATACCCATACACAGTACAAGTATGAAAGCAGTATCAAACTCAAACTACCTATATACAAGATAACTATGCTATCAGAGGTCTAAAGATTATATGCACTGATATGATTTATGACAAAACATTGACAAGAGTAAACTCCATGAGCTTGTCATAAGTGTCACTGGTTCGGCCTACTTATCATTTATAAGTGCCTATCATATTTGTTATATGGCATGAGACTGACCATTCCATCTTATTTATATCTCATATAAATAACTTGGGAACAAACATGAATACAATCTTTCTGGAAAAGTCATGTCCTTATTATGAAGTATCCTTGATTGTGAACCTATTTATGATACTTTGTTCTAGAAATATTGTCACTCATATTCTTAACAACTTAAGAATAATATTTCTAACAAAATATCAATGGACCTTTTCTATTACACATAAATATATTATGTGAATGGAAAAGTGGAAATGCCTTTTATTAATAAAATATGTACAAGATACATACTAAATGATATGCTCTAGGGCATACTACTAACAATCTCCCACTAGCACTTGAGCCATTCATTACAATACCTTAGACCCATCTTCTCAAGATGTCAGTCTAACTGAGCTTGTGACAAAAGCTTAGTGAATGGATCAGCTGGATTTTTCAGCTGATGTTATTTTTTTGCATGGCTATATCGCCTTGCCCAACTATATCTTTGATAATGTGGTAGTGCCTTTCTATGTGTTTGGATTTTGGGTGAGACCTTAGTTCCTTAGCCTGCATGACTGCTCCATTATTGTCACAGTGTAGTGGAACTGCTGACTCAATGGAAGGTACTATTGTAAGTCCTATCACGAACTTCTTTATCCAAACAGCTTCCTTTGCAGCATCTGATGAAGCAATATACTCAGCCTCTGTAGTGGAATCCGCAGTCGTGCTCTGTTTGGAACTCTTCCAACTGACTGCACCTCCATTACAAATGAACACATATCCAGAGGTAGACTTTCTATCATCAATATCTGATTGGAAATCAGAATCAGTATAACCATCCAATTGCAAGTCTCCACATCTATAAATCAAGAATAAATCCTTAGTTCTTCTCAAGTACTTAAGGATATTCTTGACAGCTATCCAGTGTTCCAAACCTGGATTGAATTGATACCTGCTAGTCAAACTAACAGCATATGCGATATCCGGCCTAGTACACAACATTGCATACCTTTATAGTTTTCAACATACCTGTGTCATTACCCATCAACAGTATGTCATCCACATATAAGACAAGGAAAGTGATAGCACTGTCACTAACCTTCTTATATACACATGGCTCATCCTCATTTTTTATAAAACTAAAGGATTTAATGGCTTCATCAAAACAGATGTTCCAACTCCTCGAAACTTGTTTCAACCCATAAATGGATCGCTTTAGCTTGCATACCTTGGAACCATCTTGGGATTCAAAACCCCTAGGTTGTTCCATGAAAATGATTTCTTCATTGTATCCATTGAGAAAAGCTATTTTGACATCCATCTGCCAAATCTCATAATCATAGTATGCAGCTATTGCTAATAAAATCCTAATTGATTTAAGCATGGCAACAGGCGAGAAAGTCTCCTCATAGTCGATTCCTTGCCTTGACAAAACCTTTTCGCTACTAGCCTTGCCTTATAGGTCTCTACCTTTCCATCAGAACTAATTTTCTTCTTGAAAACCCATTTGTTCCCTATAGGTACAATACCTTTAGGTGGGTCAACAAGATCCCAAACTTGATTCTTATACATGGAATCAATCTCGGATTTCATAGCATCAATCCATTTTGAAGAGTCTATACCTGATATAGCTTCTTCATAAGTAAGTGGATCATCTCCATGATCTACTTCTTCATGAGTAGACAACTCTTGTTCTTCTTCATGAAGAAAACTATATCTCACTGGTGGGTGAGATACCCTGGTTGTTCTACGAGGAACAGCTGTAGATGTTTCATCAATGGCTATAGGTTGACTAGTTGGATCTATATCCATCTGATCTATTGGTTTGTCATAATTCTCCAATTCTAACTCTATTTGCTTTCCTTTGCCTCCTTCTTGAACAAACTGTTGTTCAAGAAATGTGGCATCTCTACTTATCACAACCTTTTGTGAAGTAGGCAAATAAAAATAATATCCAAAACTATCTTTTGGATATCCAACAAATCGACCTTTTTCTTATCTGGTCTCCAATTTATCAGTGTTCAGCTTTTTGATATAAGCTGGACAACCCCAAATCTTAACATGCTTAAGACTTGGTTTTCTTCCATGCCATATCTCATAAGGTGTGGAAGAAACTGATTTTGATGGAATCCTATTCAGAATATACAAAGCTGATTCTAATGCAAATCCCCAAAAGAAGATTGGCATATCAGTATAGCTCATCATATTACGTACCATATCCAATAGGGTACAATTTCTCCTTTCAGATACACCATTCAGTTGTGGTGTTCCTGGAGGGGTCAGCTGAGAAACAATGCCATGCCCTCAAAAGTATTCATCAAATTCAATACTCAAATATTCACCTCCACGATTTGATTGAAGAGCTTTAATACTCTTTCCTGTTTGATTTTCTACTTCAGATTTAAATTCTTTGAACTTTTCAAAAGATTCATGTTTGTATTTCATCAAATACAAATGCCCAAACCTTGATTTATCATCAGTAAAGGTAATAAAATAATGAAAACCCCCTCTAGCCATTTCTTTAAATGGACCACATGCATCACTATGTATTAGCTCCAAAATATTTTCAGCTCTTAGCCCTTGTCTAACAAAGGGTGATCTAGTCATTTTGCCCTGAAGGCAAGATTCACAAGTTGGAGTAGGCTCAGAGCCCAATGACGATAGAATCCCCATTTTCTCCAGTTTTGCAATCCTATCTTCTGCAACATGACATAACCTTAAGTGCCAAATATATTTTAAACTTGAGTTGGTTTTCACCATGGCATTGTATTCTTTAATATCACTTGCATTCAATTTGTGTTTGTCATTATTATCCAAATAATAAAGACCATCATTCATATAACCCGAACCAACATATGTATTTCCAAAATAAATATTGCAAACATCATCTGTGAACTGAAATTCATAGCCATTTCTAGTCAAACTAGATATAGAAATGATGTTCTTAAAAGCATCAGGTACATATAAAATATTATCCAAACACAAAACATGTCCAAACATGTAAAAGGATTTAGATCCTATGGCTAAAGCTTCAACGGTTAAGCCATTGTCAATCCGGACTCTAATATCTTGAGAACGCAAGCTGGTACTGTTTGCAAGTTCCTGCATATCATTAAAAATGTGAGAACTGGCACCAGTATCTATAACCCAAGCTGTAGATGAACTATGAGTATCATCAGAATCTAAATAACAAGATATGGACATACGTTCCAAAGGTGTATCCTTCTTGTCCTTCAGAGAAGTAAGATACTCTGGGCAATTCCTTTTCTAGTGCCCATCCTTTTGGCAGTGGAAACACTTTCCTTTGCCTCCATCAGCTTTAGTCTTCCTTTTCTGTTTAGCTATTTTCTTGGAAGGACTAGGAATCTGAGGTTTCTTTTTCTTATTGCCCTTCTTCTTGTTGGACTTTCCAGCAGAAGAAGATGCAACCAAAGCTACCTCTTTTCCTTTATTGCCTGGCATATTCTTTTGGGCAATAACCAGCATGTTGAGTAAACCAGCTAAGGTGCATTCCTGTTTAGTCATATAGAAATTTGTCACAAAATTCCCAAAAGACTCAGGAAGGGACAGAAGGATCAAATCCATCTGTGGTTGGAAATCCATGTTGAAGTCAAGATGTTCCAACTGCTTAATCAGTCGAATCATCTTGTGGACATGATCCCTAACATTCTGTCCCTCAGACATCCTCATACGGAATAGCTGTTTAGATATCTCATACCTAGCATTCCTGCTGTGCTCACCATATAACTCTTGTAGGTGAAGGAGGATCTCACTCGCACTCTGCATGTTCTCATGTTGCTTCTGTAACTCATTACTCATGGAAGCAAGCATGTAACACTTAGCTCTCATATCATGCTCCTTCCACTTGTCCAAAGTTTCATGTTCCTCTTGTGTGGCCTTTGGAGGTAAGGGACCAGGAACATTTGAATCTAGAACATATCCTATATGTTCAAGGTTCAGGACAAGTTTCAAATTTCTTAGCCAATCAGATAGATTAGGTCCTGTCAACCTATTGTGATCAAGTATGCTTGCAAGGATATTGGATGGTGGTGGTTGTTTTGTGCTCATTTTTATCAGAAAATTAACTGCAGAAAATAACCAGATTAATTAATAAATGTATCATGTAATTAACCAAAATGATTATGGTCTTTTAATCAAATTGGTCCTCCCACTAACTTAGTGAATCCCGCACTTCCAAAGTAGAAAACGGAAATCCTAGTTGGATGGATTTCTAGTGGGTGATTGAATTCTTATAATTCTATTGATCATCCTCAGGTACATCCATTATTGGTATTACAATAAACTATAAGTGAGCAACTCCTTGCCCATCACATCTCATGTGAGGTTCAATCCTTTACCTAGCCCCTAATGCTCAAAATCTCAAGTACATCCATTATTGACTTATCTTGCATTAGTTAAGTTGATCCCATTGAGCCAGTAATTATGCAAATAATTTTAATGTCCTCAGGTACATCCAATATTGGCCACTAAACCATTTACATATTTACAACATCTCATGCTTAATAATTATTCTTAGGAAAATCTCTTAAATTAATTGCATCTTATGCAACTATTTAAAATTTCTTAAAATAATTGCCCTAATGGAGGGCCTATTTTATAATTACTTTAATTATAGCATTTCCAACTTAATCATTTGTTTGGAAGATTTTATGGTCATTCTAATTACTATTAAGGTCTCACTTTGCACATTATCCAATTAGCATGCATATATCATATAATACATACATTCCCATACATCTCAAGCATTCATGGATAAGCAATAAATATGGTATGATCATGGACTTTCTTAGGGATTCAATTCTGAGCCACCAAGAATTAAATCAGGGCATTCCTAGGTGCATTTCATTCATTCATTCATTTTACAAGAGTTATTGAAGGAGTACATAATCAACACTTGATCTTGAATTCCTCCCACTGGTCCCACCAATGCTCTTGACCTCCTTGAACTTCTTGCAATCCAATATTACATGGTAATCCTTGGCATACCAAGGCGAATTTATAAGAACTTAAATAAATGAAATTACAACCCAAAAATTATTACAAACTTAATAATACATGCCCAAAATAAATTAAAATAAATTAATTAATTTACAATCCCAAAGAAACATAAAAGCAATAAATCCAATCACATTGGTCTTTTATAGTCCATGATCATCCATCATGCATATCACTATTTAACAATTAAATAAAACATACATACTTAAATTAAATTGAATATCTCATATTCAACTTAAAAAACCAGATTTAAATATGATTCAAATAAATTTAAAAATTCAGATTTGAATCTCATTCAAACAAATTTAAAAATTCATATTTGAATCACATTCAAACAACTTTAAAAATTCAGATTTGAATCACATCCAAACATTTTTTTGAAAATCAGATTTGAATCACATTCAAACATTTTTTTAAAAATCAGATCTGAATTTTATTCAATCAATTTTAAAAAATCAGATTTAAATATGATTCAAACAACTTTAAAAATTCATATTTGAATCACATTCAAACAACTTTTAAAATTCAGATTTGAATCACATTCAAACAATTTTTAAAATTCTGATTTGAATCATAATTTAATTGTGTGATTAAAATTACTAATTAAACACTTTAATTAGTCAAAGAATAGGCCTTAGATCATACAACAATTGCGGAATTAAAAGCCAAACCTTGAACCACCCATGGTAGCCAAACCATGCGCACCATTGATGGTGTTTTTTTAAAGTATGCCGCCACCTTGCTTTGCAACCAGCAATGATCTTTTGATCTCATGATCAAACACACAATTAAATCATATAATCAACAATCTAAATGGCAAATATAGTGGTTCTGATACCAATTGAAGGAACGGAAGCGTGAAAAACACAAGTTTATACCATTGCATTCAAAAATTTTCACCTAGGGTCACATGCATCATGCAAGATTTATTTTTATCTATTTGATTTCAATGATAAACAACATATTAAGGCTCTTTTAATATGTTTTTGGATCTGTATTTGCCATTTAAGATTTTAAAATTAATCAGATTAATTTTAGAACCCTAGATTAAATCAAGAACGATTACACTAACCTCTTGATGCACTGCAGCGTGTCTGCGCCTTTGAGATTCGTCTTCAGGACACCAAATGTTGTCCCTATAGCTTGTCCACACCAAGAACACCTATGGCAGCCCTTGAACAGCTTCTAAAGCTTTTTCTATTAATTAGAAATTCAAGTTCTGCCTTTTAAGAGATTAGAGATGTAAACAGGACACTAGAAACAATTTCTAGTGTTCTTAATTCAAGAGATTGATGGCTAATCCCTTTGAATTGATGAGAGATGAAGAAGAATAGATGAAAAGCCTCAAAGTGGCGTGACAAAGGAGAGGAGTGGCTGCTGGTTATTTTTTCTTTTTATAACCACACTTAAATAGCTAGGTTAACACATTAAACCCTTGCCACATGTCACCCTTTGATTAGCTCTAGGTTTAAGTGACCCAATCACATTGTGCCAAGTGTCAAACCTATATTTAATCTTGATTTTAATCATCTTACATGATTAAAAAACATTTGGCAAGCTTATGTGTAATCCCATGTGTCACCATCTCATGGTGCCACGTGTCACACTGTGAAATGACCAAAATGCCCCTATGTCTTAATGTTGAGTTCTTAACCCAAAATAATTATTTTTTTTCTTCTAATTAATTTATATCAAATATAAATTAATTAATTAATCTCTATTAATTAATTTCTCATTAATTAAATTCATATTTAAACACTTTAAATATAAATTTAATTTATAATACACATCCAATAATCGAGATTTGGTTTCAAGTCATGCTAGGGACATTGCAATTTAATTGCAAACCAAACCTAATTAATTAATCAATTAAACTCTTTAATTAATTAATTAAATCATATTTAAATAGGTGATAACTTGTGTATGTGTGTGACTTACTAGGCTCATCACTAATTGGCAATGAGACATGATATCAACTCTTAATATCATCAGAACTCTTTCTTACCATAAATGATTTCTCCAAATCATTTTATGCACCTCATAGACCATGGTTAACACCTAGCATAGCATGCCATGGCCACCCAATTAGTAATAAGGTTTACCTTAAATGAACCTATAATCATATGTTACCATGCACTAGAATCTCTCTGTTTCAAAATCCCAACTCAAGCTGGAGTCATAGTTTATGCCAAACTGTATTTGCTATGAATATTATGTTCTCTTTTAATTCCAATTCTTGATTAAAAAGATTTTCTCATCAGAAACTCTTTTCTGAATAAATCTATATGTCCTGGCCAGGAACTTGAAACATCAAGAATAATTAAATGAGCATAGGATTTTATCTCTATTTACTTAGAGGAACAGATTCCATCTTGATCAACACCTACCTCCATATATAACTAGTAGGAGCCAACAGATGCCCATATACCCATACATAGTATAAGTATGAAAGTAGTATCAAACTCAAACTACCTATATACAAGATAACTGTGCTATCACAGGTCTAAAGATTATATGCACTGATATGATTTATGACAAAACATTGACAAGAGTAAACTCCATGTGCTTGTCGTAAGTGTCACTGGTTCGGCCTACTTATCATTTATAAGTGCCTATAATGTTTGTTATATGGCATGAGACTCACCATTCCATCTTATTTATATATCATATAAATAACTTGGGAAAAAACATGAATACAATCTTTCTGGATAAGTCATGTCCTTATTATGAAGTATCCTCAATTGTGAACCTATTTATGATACTTTGTGCTAGAAATATTATCACTCATATTCTTAACAACTTAAGAATAATATTTCTAACAAAATATCAATGGACCTTTTCTATTATTCATAAATATATTTTGTAAACGGAAAAGTGGAAATGCCTTTTATTAATAAAATATGTACAAGATACATACTAAATGATATGCTCTAGGGCATACTACTAACAGAGGTAACCCAACAGGCAGCTAAGGCTGTGACACCCCTTACACGACTACAGTGTAGCCGAGCAAGTTATGCCACTCAGTGTGCCGTAGCACTCTATTTTATCTGATTTCATTACAGTTCTTGATTTATTTATTCAAAAACTTTATTGAAGATTTAGGCTATTTTTACTTTTATCAAAATCTAACTAAATTGGAAATTTCAAAAATTTTAACGATAATCCGACAAAGTGTCCTACTGTAATTTGACTAATAGCTTCTTCTGAACCTGCCAAAGACAGTTTCAATATATACTCAATTTCTCAAACTTAATAGTCTCAAAAATTTTCAAACATAATGTATCTCAATACAGTATCCAGATTTCTCATAAATCACATTAGATTTTCAATATCTCAATATTCACAAGTATAATCTCATTATAACTCAAATTCAATTCACATACTAAAATACTTACTTTGAATAGCTTCCATAATTCATAGGTTAATTACATGAGTTTATTTTGTACAAGATATACAAATAATTTACAATGTGCTAGGAATGAACAATATACATAACATGTATAAAATGAGCCCTATCTACATGCATTGCTGAGGAGGTGACAATCTTGAACTCTTCTGACACTTTTACAGATCTGGACTCCAAAAATCTCAGTCGACAGTCTACTGGTTTTACCTTCAGTACCTGCGCGAGGAAGCAATTCCATCGCGCTAAGCATTTCTGCTTAGTGGTGCAATAATATAACCAGAAATAATATATACAAGTAAAGAAAGAAATAAATGATAATTCAGATACTCAAGAATCAATTTAATTTGGTATGGTATTTCTAGTATCAACAATCTTATATACTAGTTTGTTCCTCTTTGGAAGTGCTTAGTTTATAACTTTTCAGTAATACTAGCAGGTATATAATTTATTCTATCTGTATTGTATTTCAAGTCTGTACGGTCCTGCAATTTATATTTTTGTTATGTTTCTTTTGCTAATCTCTTTTGCTTATTCATTCAATACTTAATTTAATTGTACTGGATTTTCATTATACTTAACTTAACTTAGCTGCCTGAATTGAATAATACTTTAATTGACTGCCCAAGTAACCTATTGTAACATCCTCCCGGTAGCAATTCCGCACAGTCTACTGTTCCGGTGACCAGTGTCGGTCCGGACAGCTAGAACTTCTGAAAAAAATATTTAAACTAAAGTGAGGAACCATAATTAACTCAAATATTGATGAGAAAAATTTAGTAAAAATTTTAGAAATAAAATACAACTAAGTCAAATTAGCCGTTGCCCAAGCGATGGGTAACCCAGAGGGAAGTTGCGGTTCTCGCAACGAGGAGCCTTAGACCCGAGAGAAAATTCATAAAATAATTTTTGGGACTCCAGAGAAGGGTCATTGAGGTTCCTATGGCATTAGAATGCCAAGAAAATGTTTAGAAAAATTTTTCAATCGGTACAGACAATTTTGACCCGTTAAGCCAAACGGAGGGCATTTTGGTCATTTCGCCTTCAGAGACGATTTTTGGCCGACTTGTCCAGTTGAGTAAATAATTATTATGACATAAAATATGAATTAATGTTGATGAAAAATTAATTTGAAGCTAGTAGAAAGGAAAAGAAAAGAAAATAAGGAAAATTAAAGATAATGACATCACATGATGTCACTCACTTAATCCCAACCAATCACAAGTTAATAAGCATTCTTAAAACACTTAAAAGAGTCAAAATGGACCAAAATAAATCTGCTCTTCTTCTTCTTCTTCCTCCAATACGTGACTCTCTTCTCCATAGCCTCCATAGAAGTTTCTTTTATCACTTTCATTTTTCCCATGAATTTCCACTACTAAACCCTAAGTCACCTTCATCAAAACTTGTCCATACCTCTTGGGAAAATGTTTGGCAGCCAAGAAAAGGAAAGAAAGTGAAGTTTGAGTTGGGAAAAATCTGCCCTATTCAAGGTTAGTGCACATATATACTCAAAACTCTTTATTTCCATGCTAGAGACTTGAAACAAGTATGAATTTGTAACTTAAATGAACCAAAATTATGTGTATGCCTACTATGATTTTCGGCAGCCCTAAGGAAGGAACAATGATGGAGTGTTTTTGATGGTTTTAATGGACTTAGAATGAATTAGAGATTATGTTTAAGGTGTATATACACATATATAATGAATGGAAGTGCTTAAGTAGGTGTATGTGTGAATCATAAGGGAAAACTAGGGTTTTGAGAAGTGAAAATTTGACTTGGCTTAGGAAATTGTTAGAGAACATTTTAATGGTCAATTAGTGACCATTTTAGGTAAGTTGGCCATAAATTGGACTGAAATGTAGCATGGCAAAGTGAAGGAGCATGCTGCCTTGTGAGTGCAGCAGGGTGACTGAAATTTCAGTCCACTTGGACTGCCATAGCTTGGGCTGTGTTGGTCCAATTGGTGTTTGGACAATTGGACATGAAACTAGGCTTATAATAGCACATTTTTGCTGAAGAAACCCTGCCCAAAAGACCAAAGCAAGAGGACCAAAAGTTGGCCCCAATCCGGATACCCTGCAAACAGCCCCTGTAGAATGACCAAATGAACAGTAACTGTTTATTTGGCCATAACTCACTGTATAAATGGTCAATTGATCTGAAATTTTTACAAAAACAAGTTAAGACATAGACAAACAACTGTTATGAAGAAACCTACCCCAAATTATGACCAGAACCTAATCAAATCATTGAGCAAAGTGAAGTTTACTGTACTGAGATTTCCAGAATTTTCATTTGAGCAGTAATGTTTGGATGGCTATAACTCTCTCTAGAAAACTCGGATTTAGGCGATTCTTGAACCGATGGAAAACTAAGGCATGGTAGAACATTTTGTATGAAGAAAGCTAGACCAAATTATGAACTTAACTTGATCAAATTACTGACCAAAGTACTACCAAAATCTGCCAGAACCCAAAATCTCAGCATGAACAGTGCATGTGAACAGTAAACTTATTTTGGCCATAACTTGAGCTCCAAAACTCCAAATGGAGTGATTCAAAAAAAGAAATTCAACTAGACAAAATAAGGAACAACTTTCTTGTTTACCATTTCCTCAAATTCCCACTGTAGAAATATTAAATGGAACAATAAAGATGAAGCACCAAATCTGAAAATTTTATTCAATTAGCATTAAGCTTAGAAATGGTATTGGCAACCAATACCAATAAGTTTTAAATACAAAATGTGGTATGTTTGGGGTGTTAAAACCAATACACCTATTTTCTATCCAAAAGTCAACATTTTTGTTGACCAATGAGGTGAATAGTGACACCAAAACCAAAAATTGGCAATTTTGCCAAAATGACCTAAGCTTTGAGAAAGTGACCAAAACCAACAAGTTTTGAATGCAAAATGTGGTATGTTGGGAGTGTCAAAATCAATGTACCTATTGTCTATGCTAAAGTCAATATTTTAGTTGACTAATGAAGTGAATAGTGACATGAAAACTTGAAATTCAAAGATTGAAGAATTCTAAAGTATTAAATGCCCTAGTGTACTTAACAAGATTGGTTTGGATAGTTTGGCATGCCAATAGGGTATTGTTTTAGCAGTACTGCGAAAGGCTTTATGCCTGTATTCATGGCTTTATACCCGTATTCATGGCTTTTATGCCTGTATGCATGGCTTTTATGCCCGATTATGTGATATCATGGCTTTTTAGCCATACTGACTGCATACATGGTTGACGTTCTGCGTCCCATGGTATGACGGCCCGAGGCACCGCGGTGTCCAGTGCCAATGACCCATTATCGATCCTCGCCCAAAGATAGGTTACTTGGGCATGGAAAAGTATAACTGTGATTGAACTGATTATTAAAGAAAATACGAAGATTAAGTATCAGGAATGATTACAAAAATACAAAGAAGCTCAAGATCATGAAGAAAATAATTAACGAAATGCATGAAGAAGTTAATATCATAAAACATGATTAGCCCTCGACTAAACAACAAGTTAGTGATTATTCATTTCTTATGAACACAATAGCAAGGAAATTATTATTTTTTATTTGCATATTATATTTTCTTGTATTATTGGCACCACTAAGCTTTATGCTTAGCGTGTCGCTTTTGCAACGCGTAGGTACTGAAGATTTGGACAGAGGGCCCAGTAGACCACAGATTTGGTAAGGCAGTTCACAGTTCTGCATAGTGTCCGTGTCACCTCACCATCCACAGTGCATTGGTAGGATACTGGTCCCATTTTGTATTTTGAGATTTTTGTAAATTTGGTAATTAAACTCTTATTTTAACATATGTATTTGAACAAATTTAATATAATTTTGTATTAATGTAAGTACTTGTAATTTGTGATTATAAATCACATGTGAGAATTTATTTATGATTTGAGTCTAATGATGATGTGAAATGATAAATAGAGGAATCGTTAAGAAATTGTCAGAACTTGATGTGATACAAAATGTGAATTGTATATGAGTACCATGAGATGAATGATTGAGAAATAAATGAAATTGATGAAATTATTCTGAGACTTTGTTGATAATTGGAGTTGGGATTGATTGAATATGATCATAGGAAGTGTTTTTCACAGGTTCCGAAGAACTGTTTTCTCCATTTTTAGCCGGTACTCCGCCGGATTTTCTATAAAATTTTCGGAACCTCAAATAAATTACAATTTCAATAAATGAATTATATTTCACAAGTTATTTTCAAAACTATGATAAAAATGAATTAAGATAAAATAGAGTGCTCCGGCACACTGAGTGGCATAACTTGCTCGGCTACACTGTAGTCGGGTAAGGGGTGTCACACCTATACTAGACGACTAGACTGGATAACGGGTCGTTGGCACTGGACACCGCGGTGCCTTGGGCCGTCATACCATGGGACGCAGAACGTCTACCATGTATGCAGTCAGTATGGCTAAAAAGCCATGATATCACATAATCGGGCATAAAAGCCATGAAATCGGGCATAAAAGCCATGAATACGGGCATAAAGCCATGAATACAAGCATAAAGCCTTTCGCAGTACTGCTAAAACAATACCCTATTGGCATGCCAAACTATCCAAACCAATCTTATTAGGTATACTAGGGCATTTGATACTTTAAAATGTTAATATATTGTGCTTTATGACTTCATTATTTTATGATAAATTTCAATCATAATTCATACATTCATTTGATCATTTATATAATCACAATTCACATTAATTATTCTTTTATACCATTGTACTCAAAATACTTCTCCTCTTTACAATAATGAGAACTAATGTCTCATTCATACATTAATATGGTTTATTTATCCATTCATTATGTTATTCATATTGATCACAATTCTAAACAATGGTTCACATGTACCATTGTATTCAAAACATTTTTCCTTTCTCATTTATACATTCAAGAATCTACTTATGTAATTGCAAATTTTATATTTCAAGTTGAGTTACTAATATTTTATGAATTCCATTTGTGATGGGCATATAAGCCCTAACTATCTATTCACATCAATTAGGTGACTTATTTTTCATGTTTCAAGTAATCCATAAACATTTCATGGATTTCAAATTTATGGCCTTAATTCCTTTTTAACAATTTTGACTAGGATGCATAGTCTACATTTGTCATACAATTCTAAGCATTTAAGCTTAGAATTGGTTCTAGGTTTTCATCTTAATTTACTAATCATTTTGATTACTATTCACCATACTAGTCAACCAAAATGTTGACTTTTTCATACTTAGTGGATATATTAATTCTAATTGCACCAAGATTCCACATTTTGAGTTTTACATTTACTAGTATTAATTGCCAATTGCAATTTAAAGTCTCCTAGATGCATTTCTAATTTCAAATTTTAAATTTCAAGTTTTGGTGTCACTATTCACCTCATTGATCAACAAAAATGTTGACTTTTGCATAGACAATAGGTACATTGGTTTTAACACTCCCGATGTACCACATTTTGCATTTAAAACTTGTTGGAATCAATTACCAAATCCATTTCCAAGCTTATTTCAAGTTTTCATGTCACTATTCACTTCATTAGTCAACTAAAATTTTGACTTTTGCATAGAAAATATGTACATTGACTTTGGCACTTCAAACATACTACATTTTTCATTTAAAACTTGTTGGTTTTGGTCACTTTCTCAAAGCTTAGGTCATTTTGGCAAAATTGCCAATTTTCGGTTTTGGTGCTCCGAAGTTGCACTATTTCATTGGTCAATTTACTGTTGGAATTTGATAAAACTTCCTTCATAGAAAATGTTCCTTATTTTTTCTAGTTGAATTTCTTTTTTTGAATCACTCCATTTGGAGTTTTGTAGCTCAAGTTATGGCCAAAATAAATTTACTGTTCACGTGTACTGTTCCTGCTGAATTTTTTGGTTTTGGCAGATTTTGGTCCAACTTTGGTCAGTAATTTGACCAAGTTAAGTTCATAATTTGGTCTAACTTTCTTCATATGAAATGTTCTACTATGCCTTAGGTTTCCATCGGTTCAAGAATCGCCTAAATCCAAGTTTTCTAGAGAGAGTTATAGCCATCCAAACATTACTGCTCAAATGAAAATTCTGGAAATCTCAGTACAGTAAACTTCACTTTGCTCAATGATTTAATTTGGTTCTGGTCATAATTTGGGGTAGGTTTCTTCATGAAAGTTGTTTGTCTATGTCTTAACTTGTTGCTGTAAAAATTTCAGGTCAATTGACCACATCTACAGTGAGTTATGGCCAAATGAATAGTTACTGTTCATTTGGTCATTTCTGCAGGTGCTGTTGCAGGGTGTCCAGATTGGGGCCAATTTTTGGTCCTCTTGCTTTGGTCTTTTGGGCATGGTTTCTTCAGCAAAAATTTGCCATTATAAGCCTAGTTTCATGTCCAATTGGCCAAACACCAATTGGACCAACAAAGCCAAAGATATGGCAGTCCAAGTGGACTGAAATTTCAGTCACCCTGCTGCACTCATTGGGCAGCCTTCCATTTCAGTTTTGCCATGCATTAACTCACTTCAAATTATGATTAACTTGCCTTAAATGGTCACTAATTGACCACTAGAATGTCCATTAATCATTTAAACACAATATCTCCAATTTTCATACTAACCCTAATTGATCAAATCTCATTCTCATACAAACTCAAAAAATTCAACTCCATTAAACTCCAATTCATATATATGCATTAACTGACATTAATATACCAACTTAATTGCAATTAAACCATCAATACCCTAACCCTCTCTTGGCTGCCACCATTCATACATACTCCTACATAAGTGTTTTATTCAATTTCTTAACAATTTCTTATTCACTTGAACTTCCTAACATGGAATAAAAAGAAAAATGTAAGAGTTAGCACCAACCTTTTTTTTTTTTAGCAGAATTTTTCCAAGCAATTCCTTCACTTTCTTGGCTTTTCTTGGCTGCCAAACACTCCTACAAGGTGTGGGGGTAATTTTTATTGAAGGGATCTAGGGTTTTTGGTGCAAGATAAGCAAGGTTTCCAAGCTTGGAAGCTTGAACTATGGTGGAAACCCTCTCCTCTCTTTCTCTACGTTTTGGCTGCCCAAGGATGAAGATGGGAGTGAAGATTTAGTTTTTCATTTTGTCTCTTTTTAATTAGTTTTTATCTCTTTTAATTTGGCTTGTTGGGTTGTGATTGGTGGAAGCCTTCCAAATGACATCATGTGATGTCATATTTAGGTTTTTCTTTCATTTTCTTTTCTTCTTTTCTCTACTCATTTTCACTTTAATTTTTAGTAATATTTATTCATATTTTAGATCATAATAATTATTTACTTAACTGGACAAGTCGGTCAAAAATTGTCTCTGAAGGCGAAATGACCAAAATGCCCTCCGTTTGGCTTCACGGGTCAAAATTGTCTGTACCGATTGAAAATTTTTTCTAAATATTTTCTTGGCATTCTAATGCCATAGGAACCTCAATGACCCTTCTCTGGAGTTCTAAAAATTATTTTATAATTTTTCCCCCGGGTCTAGGGCTCCTCGTTGCGAGAACCACAACTTCCCTCTGGGTTACCCATCGCTTGGGCACCGGCTCATTTGACTTAGTTGTATTTCATTTCTAAAATTTTTACTAAATTTTTCTTATTAGTATTTGAGTTAATTATGGTTCTTCACTTTAGTTTAAATATTTTTTCGGACGTTCTAGCTGTCCGGACCGACACTGGTAACTGGAACAGTAGAATGTACGGAATTGCTACCGGGAGGATGTTACAACTCTTCCCCTCTTATTTAAATTTCGTCCTCGAAATTTACCTAATGTAAATAGCCAAGGAGCTAATACCTCTTTATTTCTTCACCTTTCCGTGTTATCCTACTTCACTTTCTCCTTAGTCTCAATCCTATCATCAAACAGTTATGTACTCATCCTTTTTCATCTTAAATACAGTCTCCTTCTCATCTCCATTCGCTATCTCATTGTCTCTTCACTCTCTTATTCCATACCTTAACCTAAAATAAATAGGAAATACAAATCTGCATTAGTGTCACCTCGACTCTTATGAATGCAATGCATGATATGCAATCTATCTAGGTCCAGAAACGCCTAAACCGTGCTCTGATACCACTAAATGTGACACCCCTTACCCGACTATAGTGTAGCCGAGCAAGTTATGCCACTCAGTGTGCCGGAGCACTCTATTTTATCTGATTTCATTACAGTTCTTGATTTATTTATTCAAAAACTTTATTGAAGATTTAGGCTATTTTTACTTTTATCAAAATCTAACTAAATTGGAAATTTCAAAAATTTTAACGATAATCCGACAAAGTGTCGGCTGTAATTTGGACTAACAGTTCTTCTGAACCTGCCAAAGACAATTTCAATATATACTCAATTTCTCAAACTTAATAGTCTCAAAAATTTTCAAACATAACGTATCTCAATACAGTATCCAGATTTCTCATAAATCTCATTAGATTTTCAATATCTCAATATTCACAAGTATAATCTCATTATAACTCAAATTCAATTCACATACTAAAATACTTACTTTGAATAGCTTCCATAATTCATAGGTTAATTACATAAGTTTATTTTGTACAAGATATACAAATAATTTACAATGTGCTAGGAATGAACAATATACATAACATGTATAAAATGAGCCCTATCTACATGCATTACTGAGGAGGTGACAATCTTGAACTCTTCTGACACTTCTGCAGATCCGACTCCAAAAATCTCGATCGATAGTCTACTAGTTTTACCTTTCAAGACTGCGAGGAAGCAATTCCATCGCGCTAAGCATTTCTCGCTTAGTGGTGCAATAATATAACGAAATAATATATACAAGTAAAGAAAGAAATAAATGATACTTCAGATACTCCAGAATCAATTTAATTTGGTATAGTATTTCTAGTATCAACGATCTTATATACTAGTTTGTTCCTCTTTGGAAGTGCTTAGTTTATAACTTTTCAGTAATACTAGCAGGTATATAATTTATTCTATCTGTATTGTATTTCAAGTGCATGCGATCCGCAATTTATATTTTTGTTATGTTTCTTTTGCTAATCTCTTTTGCTTATTCATTCAATACTTAATTTAATTCAACTGGATTTTCATAATACATAACTTAACTTAGTGCTGAATTGAATAATACTTTAATTGACTGCCCAAGTAACCTATACTAGATGACTGGACTGGATAACGGGTCGTTGGCACTGGACACCGCGGTGCCTCGGGCCGTCATACCATGGGACGCAGAACGTCTACCATGTATGCAGTCAGTATGGCTAAAAAGCCATGATATCACATAATCGGGCATAAAAGCCATGAAATCGGGCATAAAAGCCATGAATACGGGCATAAAGCCATGAATACAGGCATAAAGCCTTTCGCAGTACTGCTAAAACAATACCCTATTGGCATGCCAAACTATCCAAACCAATCTTGTTAGGTATACTAGGGCATTTGATACTTTAAAATGTTAATATATTGTGCTTTATGACTTCATTATTTTATGATAAATTTCAATCATAATTCATACATTCATTTGATCATTTATATGATCACAATTCACATCAATTATTCTTTTATACCATTGTACTCAAAATACTTCTCCTCTTTACAATAATGAGAACTAATGTCTCATTCATACATTAATATGGTTTATTTATCCATTCATTATGTTATTCATATTGATCACAATTCTAAACAATGGTTCACATGTACCATTGTATTCAAAACATTTTTCCTTTCTCATTTATACATTCAAGAATCTACTTATGTAATTACAAATTTTATATTTCAAGTTGAGTTACTAATATTTTATGAATTCAATTTGTGATGGGCATATAAGCCCTAACTATCTATTCACATCAATTAGGTGACTTATTTTTCATGTTTCAAGTAATCCATAAACATTTCATGGATTTCAAATTTATGGCCTTAATTCTTTTTTAACAATTTTGACTAGGATGCATAGTCTACATTTGTCATACAATTCTAAGCATTTAAGCTTAGAATTGGTTCTAGGTTTTCATCTTAATTTACTAATCATTTTGATTACTATTCACCTTACTAGTCAACCAAAATGTTGACTTTTTCATGCTTAGTGGATATATTAATTCTAATTACACTAAGATCCCACATTTTGAGTTTTACATTTACTAGTATTAATTGCCAATTGCAATTTAAAGTCCCCTAGATGCATTTCTAATTTCAAATTTTAAATTTCAAGTTTTGGTGTCACTATTCACCACATTGGTCAACAAAAATGTTGACTTTTGCATAGACAATAGGTACATTGGTTTTAACACTCCCGATGTACCACATTTTGCATTTAAAACTTGTTGGAATCAATTACCAAATCCATTTCCAAGCTTATTTCAAGTTTTCATGTCACTATTCACTTCATTAGTCAACTAAAATGTTGACTTTTGCATAGAAAATATGTACATTGACTTTGGCACTTCAAACATACTACATTTTTCATTTAAAACTTGTTGGTTTTGGTCACTTTCTCAAAGCTTAGGTTATTTTGGTAAAATTGCCAATTTTCGGTTTTGGTGCTCCGAAGTTGCACTATTTCATTGGTCGATTTACTGTTGGAATTTGACAAAACTTCCTTCATAGAAAATGTTCCTTATTTTGTCTAGTTGAATTTCGTTTTTTGAATCACTCCATTTGGAGTTTTGTAGCTCAAGTTATGGCCAAAATAAGTTTACTGTTCACGTGTACTGTTCTTGCTGAAATTTTGGGTTTTGGCAGATTTTGTTCCAACTTTGGTCAGTAATTTGACCAAGTTAAGTTCATAATTTGGTCTAACTTTCTTCATATGAAATGTTCTACTATGCCTTAGGTTTCCATCGGTTCAAGAATCGCCTAAATCTGAGTTTTCTAGAGAGAGTTATAGCCATCCAAACATTACTGCTCAAATGAAAATTCTGGAAATCTCAGTACAGTAAACTTCACTTTGCTCAATGATTTAATTTGGTTCTGGTCATAATTTGGGATAGGTTTCTTCATGAAAGTTGTTTGGCTATGTCTTAACTTGTTTCTGTAAAAATTTCAGGTCAATTGACCATATCTACAGTGAGTTATGGCCAAATGAACAGTTACTGTTCATTTGGTCATTTCTGTAGGTGCTGTTGCAGGGTGTCCGGATTGGGGCCAACTTTTGGTCCCCTTTCTTTGGTCTTTTGGGCATGGTTTCTTCAGCAAAAATGTGCCATTATAAGCCTAGTTTCATGTCCAATTGGCCAAACACCAATTGGACCAACACAGCCAAAGATATGGCAGTCCAAGTGGACTGAAATTTTAGTCACCCTGCTGCACTCATTGGGCAGCCTTCCATTTCAGTTTTTCCATGCATTAACTCACTTCAAATTATGATTAACTTGCCTTAAATGGTCACTAATTGACCACTAGAATGTCCATTAATCATTTAAACACAATATCTCCAATTTTCATACTAACCCTAATTGATCAAATCTCATTCTCATACAAACTCAAAAAATTCAACTCCATTAAACTCCAATTCATATATATGCATTAATTGACATTAATATACCAACTTAATTGCAATTAAACCATCAATACCATAACCCTCTCTTGGCTGCCACCATTCATACATACTCCTACATAAGTGTTTTATTCAATTTCTTAACAATTTCTTATTCACTTGAACTTCCTAACATGGAATAAAAAGAAAAATGTAAGAGTTAGCACTAACCTATTTTTTTTAGCAGAATTTTCCCAAGCAATTCCTTCACTTTCTTGGCTTTTCTTGGCTGCCAAACACTCCTACAAGGTGTGGGGGTAATTTTTATTGAAGGGATCTAGGGTTTTTGGTGCAAGATAAGCAAGGTTTCCAAGCTTGGAAGCTTGAACTATGGTGGAAACCCTCTCCTCTCTTTCTCTACGTTTTGGCTGCCCAAGGATGAAGATGGGAGTGCAGATTTGGTTTTTCATTTTGTCTCTTTTTAATTAGTTTTTATCTCTTTTAATTTGGCTTGTTGGGTTGTGATTGTGGAAGCCTTCCAAATGACATCATGTGATGTCATATTTAGGTTTTTCTTTCATTTTCTTTTCTTCTTTTCTCTACTCATTTTCACTTTAATTTTTAGTAATATTTATTCATATTTTAGATCATAATAATTATTTACTTAACTGGACAAGTCGGTCAAAAATTGTCTCTGAAGGCGAAATGACCAAAATGCCCTCCGTTTGGCTTAACGGGTCAAAATTGTCTGTACCGATTGAAAATTTTTTCTAAATATTTTCTTGGCATTCTAATGCCATAGGAACCTCAATGACCCTTCTCTAGAGTCCCAAAAATTATTTTATAATTTTTCCCCGGGGTCTAGGGCTCCTCGTTGCGAGAACCGCAACTTCCCTCTGGGTTACCCATCGCTTGGGCACCGGCTCATTTGACTTAGTTGTATTTCATTTTTAAAATTTTTACTAAATTTTTCTTATTAGTATTTGAGTTAATTATGGTTCTTCACTTTAGTTTAAATATTTTTTCGGACGTTCTAGCTGTCCGAACCGACACTGGTCACTGGAACAGTAGAATGTACGGAATTGCTACCGGGAGGATGTTACAAAGGCACTGTGAAACAGTTAGAGCAAGGCAGTGCTCCGGTTAGAGTCTACACAATGAGACAGAGGGAAGAAGTCGAGACATCTGATGTTGTGGCTGATACCTTCTCAACTTTTAATCAAGATGTGTTTGTGTTATTTGATCCAGGTTCTACCCATTCTTATGTGAGTGCTAGCATAATTGATTGCATTATTGTTCCATGTAAAAAAAAGGACTTTGAGGTGTTAGTAACAAGTCAGTTAGGACAAGAGGTAAGGGTTAATAGAATGTATAGGAATTGTCCTTTGGTGATCCAAGGACATACTTTTTGTCTGATCTAATTGAAATGCCCTTCAGAGATTATGATATCATCTTGGGCATGGATTGGTTAGCCAAGCATCACGCCATGATTGACTGTAGACTGAAGACAGTCACTTTTGGTCTCCCTCAGTACAGCGAAGTGGTAATATATGGGGAGAGGCAGTTATTGCCATCGAACATCATTTCAGCTGCACTAGCCAGAAAAATGATCAGAAAGGGGTGTGAAGCATAGTTGGCACATGTGGTAAATACCCAAGTGGGGAGTCCAGCATTGAGGGACATCCCTACAGTATATGACTTTCCAGATGTGTTTCCTGATGAATTTCCAGGATTACCTCTAGAAAGAGAGGTGCAGTTTGAAATTAATGTTATGCCTGGTGTGGATCCAATCTCCATAACACCATATAGAATGGCACTAGCAGAGTTGAAGGAGTTGAAGATACAGTTGCAAGAACTACTTGAAAAGGGCTTCATCCGCCCTAGTGTGTCACCATGGGGAGCGCCAGTATTGTTTGTTAAGAAGAAGGATGGCACTCTTCGTTTATGTGTTGTTTGACCTGGAGTCTGAATACTTTTATGTTAGTGTTAGAACTTTATGTTCTGTTATTATTCCTTTACAGGGGAATAAATTTTGATGCATTAGTGATTAGTCCTTTGAGATAAGGATTGTGATAATAAGTGAAATTAGTTTTGAAAGAGTTTATCGGCGAAAAGTATTTTCTAACACACCATAAATTATAAAGCTAAATGGTAAGCCTACTTAATGTAAGGCAAGAGGCCGTAAAAGTAAGTTACAGTAATAGAATTGCTCTAGATGAGGGCAAGGATGTTACTGTTAGTAATTGTTAATGGATATTGTATTCAGAATAAGATTTGAATATCACTAAATTCGAAAAGGATAAAATATCGGAAAATTTGATCTATTGGGATGTATCGTAGTAACTATGCAATATTCTTGATGTTTATACTATAAGTTACAGATTACAGTACTAACTTGAGATTATTTTGTAGAGCTACGTACTACCCGATAATACACCTAGATGAGAATAGTTGCCAACGACATTTATTCTGGTATAGTTATGCTAGGACAGAATTTAATTGTTAGAAATAAGTTTGAAAATCCTACTTAGGGATTTAAAACTCAAAAGTTAAAAAATCGAAAGGTTATAGTTTAGTAAAGAAAGAAGTAAGTTATAGAATATTAAAAGATAAAAATAGTTGTAGAAGTAGAAATTTGAACAGTTGATTCAGATATAACAAAGAAATGTTACGAATGTGAGGAAGACTATGGACTAGAATGGTCAGAGGACCAATGACTAGATAAATGATTCTAACATGACCTTAAGAGTCATTTAAGAAGGAACATGAACCGAAATATTAGACAACACAATAGTAAGAGAAGATTGGTGTTATA
This sequence comes from Hevea brasiliensis, assembly GCF_030052815.1. Taxonomy (NCBI): domain Eukaryota; kingdom Viridiplantae; phylum Streptophyta; class Magnoliopsida; order Malpighiales; family Euphorbiaceae; genus Hevea; species Hevea brasiliensis. The sequence goes on from NC_079494.1 coordinate 24,377,914, forward strand.
CAAACAAATTAAATGTTGTATTAGATTGTTAAAAGTCTTATACAAATTCAAGGGAAAGAACATTATACGATCATATAGAAAGGAGAAAATAAACGTATGACTATTGTAAGAATTGTAACACCCCTATGTTTGGTAGTGCGTTCTACTGTTCCTGTGACCAGTGTTATCTGGACAGCTAGAATGCCTAGAACTACACTTCGATATGAGTGAGGAGACATAAAATAATGAAATACAAGAAAAGAAAATACAAGAAAAACAAAGGAAAAATAATAGCAAAGAAATGTAACCAAGTTAAGCGAGCTAAGAACCCTAGCGATGGGTGATCGCACCGGGAAGTCGCGGCGTAGACCGTTGAGTAGCCCCGAACTGTTGCGAACCCTAGAAAATATTTTTAGGACTCAGATAGACACTTATTGAAGTATAAATACCATTAGAAATATGAAAGAAAAATTAATTAATTAGTACAAAGAAAAAGTGAGAAATTGAAAAACGACAAAACCCGGTGTTACCGAAAAATCGAGAATGCAACCTGAACAAGGGCATTGTGGTCATTTGAAACCCCGAGTTGTCTTTTGACCTAAATGTCCATTAAAAATAAATGATATTACACTTGGAAAATGTCATGAAAAATTAAATGGGTGGTACATAGTTTAAATAGCCAAAATTGGGAGCTTAATTTGGGAATAAGGAAAGTTATGAATAAAAAATCATTAAATATCACTTAGTGCTCCACTCACACCTAAAGTGGACCACTTACTCTTCATTTTGGACAGCAGAATTCACCTTCTTTAACCTCTCAAAATTCCAGCCGAAACCAAAGAAAATGGAAGAGAGAAGAATCCTCCATGGCCATCCATGGCCAAGCTCCATGCAACCATGATCCAAGCCATTTTTCCACTAGCTCCCTTCACTAAAATTGCTCTACACCACTTGGGCAGTAGATAGGCAGCAAGAAGATCAAGTTTAGTCAAGGTTTTGAAGAGTTTCCGAAGTGGTAAGTTTGTGTTTTTGGTTATTGCTTCATTAAAGTTAGTAAGAATGTTATGGGTACTTGAATTGTGGAGAGATTTTTGAGGTTTGATGTTTAAAGGGAGATGTGTACTTTTGGCAGCCATGTAAACTCCTTAAGGACAGTTTATTCTTACTTGTAAATGGTAGATTAAAGAGTTGATTAAATGTTTATGTGTGTTGCAATTAATTTGGGTGATGTATACTTAGTATATGTGAATGTGTACTTGAATTTGGAAGCTTGGACATTAATGGAGAGAGGTGCATGAATTGGCAGCTTGAATGGTGAACCATAAAAATGTTATTTCATATTTGGTTTATGGAATATTAATGTTGAATTGTGGTACTTGTTATGGCAGCTTGTGTATATGTATGATGGTGTGAAGTTGGACATGTAAATGAGCTAGGTTAGGTGATTGAATTGTTGTAATTTGAGCTTAAAAAATTCTGTACTATATGGTGCATATTGAGTGTGATTATAAGCTGCCAAAATGACCAACAATGTGTTGTGAAATGTGTTTGTGTTATGGTACAAAACAGAAATTGTATGAATGTGCAACCTGGTAAGTGTTAAAAGTGTATTTGGTATGTAATGAAGAGTGTTGCTATAAGGCAGTGTGCATTTTGGCCTAGAACCTTAATTGTGTGGCTCCAATTGGTATGAGACCAATTGGAGGTGAAACTAGGCACAAAATGTGCCAACTTTCATACAGGAAGTTTACCAAAATTCTACTTGTAAGGTAACTTGAAAAATGACCAAATCTGGATTAGTGCACTTAAGGCCTGAAAATTGACAATTTGGGCAGCAATTAGTTTTTTGGCCATAACTCACTCAAAACAGGTCCAATTGACTTGAAATTTTAATCCTGAATAGTTAAGACCTATATCTACAAGTCTTATGAAGACACTAAAGCCTAGAAATGACCATAGGCAAGTCAAAAAGCTTGCACAAATTCCGGTCTAAAAACTGGCTGAACCTAAAATGACCAAAAATGACCTAAAGTGATCAATTTTGATGCATTTTGACCAGCAATAGTAAAATGACCATAACATGGTCTAGTAAACTCAGAATGACCTGAAATTTTGCCCCGCGTGCAATAAGACATAGATCTACAAGTTTGTAGTTCGACTGAAACCCAAAAACTGAGGGAACTAGGTCGTCCGGCTAGGTCAAACTAGTATCCCGGAATCCGGCAAATTGCAAGAAAATGCAATATACATGGAAATGAATTGGGTAACATTTACCAACCCTAAAAGGCTACAAATGTGACATATTGGTAACATTAAAACCTAATTCATCTAGAATGCATCAAGGGTCGACATATTAGGTTGACTAAGCAAATAATAGAATTTAGTGAATTAATTATCAAGCATTATCGTTAGAGACAGTTTAAATGAGTACTGAAACACTTCAAATTGTGTTTCTCAGTTAGCAAAGACTCAGGAAAAGGGAAGAAAACACTGAGTCAGAGCCAAGAGACAGTTATCAGAGGTTTGTGCGGAATAATTATTTCTTTTGAATTTTTCAATTGAAATAAATTATGATTATTTCTATGTTACTGTTTTAAAGTGTGTTTGTGCACAATAATTATTTCTTTTGAATTTTTCAATTGAAATAAATTATGATTATTTGTATGTTATTGTTTTAAAGTATGTTTGTGCACAATAGTTATTTCTTTTGAATTTTTCAATTGAAATAAATTATGATTAATTGTATGTTATTGTTTTAAATTATGTTTGTGCAGAATAATTTTGATTTCCTATTTTCTACTTAAAATTTTATTTGAACATCTATGCACAATACTTTTATATTCACTGCTTTTACTAATAAATTTATTTGGAGAAATGAGTTATGAATAATTTTTTATTGTTTTGGCTTTGAGAATCTTATTTGGAAATTAGTGTGTTGCCTACTTTGCAAATGGAAATTTTGAGATAAAATATGATTTGTGGTTTGTACGAAATATTTAAATATTAGGATTTGGAATTGTTTTGATTCACACTTAGCCTGACAGTATCACATTATTCCTCCTCCATTTATGGGGTTGAGATCGTTTATTTTCCTCCCTCTCTAGTTTACCAGTTGAGGTTGTAGATCGGATGAGTACTCATTAGCTAGCTAGCCACCTTCCTCATTGATTTCGATTAGTGGGGTTGTAGATTGCTTTATCGTGGTGTACAATACAGCATTGATCAGAAACTTTATGTCATGGCTTAAGTTGTGTATGAATTGGCAACACTGTGTTTATTGATTTATTTGACTCAAAATTTTCTATAATGAGCTTTGATAATTTTTGAAATGTAATTGTGCAGCATTTAAATTGTGTTATTGATTTGAAAAACTGTATTATTCAGTTATTTAATCAAATGGTATTATTGATTGGCAAACTATATTATTCAGTTATTTGATCATATTTGTGTCATATGAACTTTGTAAATTGTGAAATGGAGTTTAAATTCTTATTGACATTCACTGTCTTTTGAATTTAACCATGTTTCGACTTATTAAGATTTGTTGTGATATTGTGAAATGGAGTTCAAATTCTTTATGACATTCATTGTCTTGAATTTAACTATGGTTTAAGTATGCACTACTTATATGACTTATGATTTGTGATTTAAAGTTGTATTTGGTTAATATTGTACACCACTGAGACATTGTCTGAGCTATAGCTTTTCATTGCTGTCGCAGGTAGACAGACTGACAGGGCAACAGACTAGGCTGCTAGTGCTTCAGTGAGAGATCATCGGGCATATTGAGTATACCATATTTTGCATTTTATATTGTAATGTATGTTCACTGTATGTATATAGTGTTCTTGGTTTTGAGCAGTTGTAAATTAAAATTATATATTGAAGTTGTAAAAATAAATTGTGAATTATTTTGGCTTGAAAAATTTGTACTATGTTTCTTTTATCTCAGCCTTTGGAAATATTGAAAAATTATTGTGGTTTTGAGTTGAGAAACATATTGTGTTGATTAAAAGTTAGAGTTTGAGACTGAGAAATATATTTGAAGTGCTTTTTACAGGTTTTTGAAGAACTATTTTATTCAAAATACAGATGGCACTCTGCCAAAATTTTTACAGAAATTACTAATAATCCAAATGTGTTAGCTATTTCACTTAAGTTCAAAAAAGTTTTTAACACCTGTAAATAGTGCTCACCACTATAAAAGAAGTAAGAAAAGTTTTAAAATCCCTTGTAGTGTATTTAATGGATTATCAGTAGACAAAATTGATAATTCATTAGGTATACTACGGGATCATGTTATGCCTTACAGAGGGGTAGCGTGTGACAAAGAATGTGAAGGAGCGGAAGCATGAAAAACACAAGTTTATCATTGAATTCAAAAAATTTTCACCTAGGGTCACATGTATCATGCAAGATTTATTTTTATCTATTTGATTTTAATGATAAACAACATATTAAAAGTCTTTTAATATGTTTTTGGATTTGTGTTTGCCATTTAAGATTTTAGAATTAATCAGATTAATTTTAGAACCCTAGATTAGATCAAGAATAAATACACTAATCTCTTGATGCACTGCAGCATATTTGTGCCTTTGGGATGCATCTTCAGGATACCAGATGTTGTCCCTCTAGCTTGTCCACACCAAGTTCACCTATGGCACCCCTTAAACAGCTTATAAAGCTTTTTCTATTATTTAGAAAATCAAGTTTTGCCTTTTAAGAGATTAAAGATGTAAACAAGACACTAGAAACAATTTCTAGTATTTTTAATTCAATAGATTGTTTGCTAATCTCTTGGAATTGGTGAGAGATGAAGAAGATGAGAGAATGGGAGATTCAAGGGTGGAGGCACAAAGAGGAGGCAGTAGCTTGTGTTATTTTTCTTTTCATAACAACACTTATATAGCTAGGCCACCACTTAAAACCCTTGCCACATGTCACCTTCTGATTGGTTCTAGGTTTAATTGACCCAATCACATTGTGCCAAGTGTCAAACCTATATTTAATCTTAATTTTAATCATCTTACATGATTAAAAGACATCTCATGGTGCCACATGTCACCCTGTCAAATGACCAAAATGCCCCTGTGTCTTAATTTTGAGTTCTCAACCCAAAATAATTATTTCTCTTCTTCTAATCAATTTATATCAAATATAAATCAATTAATTAATCTTTATTAATTAATTTCTCATTAATTAAATTTATATTTAAACACTTTAAATATAAATTTAACTTATAGTATACATCCAATAATCTAGATTTGGTTTCAAGCCATGCTAGGGACTTTGTAATCTAATAGCAAACCAAACCTATTTAATTAATCAATTAAACTCTTTAATTAATTAATTAAATCATATTTAATTTAGTGATTACTTGTGCATGTGTGTGACTTACTAGGCTCATCACTAATTGGCAATGAGACATGATATCAACTCTTAATATCATCATAACTCTTTCTTACCATAAATGATTTCTCTAAATCATTTTATGCACCTCATAAACCATGATTAACACCTAGCATAGCATGCCATAGCCACCCAATCAGAAATAAGGTTTACCTTAAATGAACCTATAATCATATGTTACCATGCACTAGAATCTCTCTGTTACAAAATCCCAATTCAAGCTGGAGTCATGGTTTATGTTAAACCCCATTTGCTATGAATATTATGTTCTCTTTTAATTCCAGTTCTTAATTAAAAGATTTTCTTACCAGGAACTCTTTTTTGATTAAATCTATCTGTCCTGGCCAGGAACTTGAAATATCAAGAACAATTAAATGAACATAGGATTTTATCCCTATTTACTTAGAGGAATAGATTCCATCTTGATCAACACCTACCTCCATATATAACTAGTAGGAGCTAACACATGCCCATATACCCATGCACAGTACAAGTATGAAAGTAGTATCAAACTCAAACCACCTATATACAAGATAACTATGCTATCTCAGGTCTAAAGATTATATGCATTGATATGATTTATGACAATGCATTGACAAGAGTAAACTCTATGTGCTTGTTATAAGTGTAACTGGTTCGGCATACTTATCATGTATAAGTGCCTATCATGTTTGTTATATGGCATGAGACTCACCATTCCTTCTTATTAATATCTCACATAAATAACTTTGGAACAAACATGAATACAATCTTTCTGGATAAGTCATGTCCTTATTATGAATTATCCTTGATTGTGAACCTATTTATGATACTTTGTGGTAGAGATACTGTCACTCATATTCTTAACAACTTAAGAATAGAATTTCTAAAAAAATATCAATGGACCTTTTCTATTACACATAAATATATTATGTAAACAGAAAAGTGGAAATGCCTTTTCTTAATAAAAGATGTACAAGATACATACCAAATGATATACTCTAGGGCATACTACTAACAATCTCCCACTTGTAACACCCCTAAGTTCGGTAGTGCGTTCTACTGCTCCAGTGACCAGTGTTGTCCGGACAGCTAGGATGCCTAGAACCACACCTTGATATGAGAGAGGAGACATAAATAATGAAATACAAGAAAAGAAAATACAAGAAAAACAAAGGAAAAATAATAGCAAAGAAATGTCACCAAGTTAAGCGAGCCAGAAACCTAGCGATGGGTGACCGCACCGGGAAGTCACGGCGTGGACCGTTGACTGGCCCTGGACTGCGGGGAACCCTGGAAAAGCATTTTAGGACATAAATAGAACCTTATGGAAGGATTAATCTCATTAGAAAGATTAAAGAAAAATTAAATAATTAGTACAAAGAAAAGTGAGAAATCGAAAAACAGACAAAACCCGGTAATACTGAAAAATTGGGAATGCAACCCGAACAGGGGCATTATGGTCATTTGACATCCCGAAGTGTCTTTTGACCTAAATGTCCATTAAAAATAAATAATATTATACTTAGAAAATGAAATGAAAAATTACATTGGTGGTACCTAAAGTAAATAGTAGAAATTAAAGGTTAAATGTGGAATAAGTGAAAGTTAACTTATAATATGATTTAATTTTAGTAAGTGGACCACTAAAGGAATAAATTAAAGCTAATGGGGCAGGTGTACACCTAACATACCATATGCAGATTCATTTTCTCTTAGTTCTTCAACAATGCCGTAACAAGCTCCCTAAGAAAACTCCATAGCCATTTTGCTTCAAACCTCATCTTCTCCTCCATTTCAACTCCAATCCCTTAAGTAGCTTTATGAAAAATGGTCTACACATCACAAGGAAGATATTGATACCAATTTTGAGAAGTTTGGTGAAGGTTTAGCAAGTTACAATTAAAGGTAAGTTTGCATTTTTGAGAATTCCTTTGTTAAATTTTGTGTGCATGTTATGGGTGTTAGTTTTGTGAAGGAAATTTTAGAGTTTAACTAGTTATTGAAATAGCCATTTTTGGACAGCCATGGGGTCATGCATTTGATGAATTATTATGCATATAATTGATGAGGAATAATGTTGATCATGGTGGTTTAATATCCTAATGAATTATTTCACATATTTATGGTGATTTATGCACTTGGATGGGAATTGGTAAATTGTAGGGCACTTTGATGTTGAAGGACAAATTTCGGCAGCCTTGGGGACACTTGAATAAATGTGTATATTTATGGGAGTGTTGGCAGAATTGTGGCATTAAGGAATGAAGGATATGTGTATGAAATTATTGTGTAAAGTGTATGTGAGAATTAGTGGTGTTTAGGTGTGTATGTAATGGTATTGAGATATTATAAATGTGAATTATATTTGGTGTGTTGAGGGTAATGGTAATCTGCCCAAAATAATGTTAATGTAAAGTAGATTATACTGTGGTTAATGTACCAAAACAGATTGGTAGGGAAGTGAACCAAATTGCAAGGTATATGTGTGTTTGAAGTGGGTTGTGAAATGCATATTGAGGGCAGTGTACATTTTAGCCCATAACCTGAAATGTGTAACCTCAATTGGTATGAGACCAATTTGAGGTGAAACTAGGCACAAAATGTGCCAACTTTCATTGAGAAACCATACCAAAATTCTGCTTGCAAGGTGATGTGAAAAATGACCAATTCGGATTAGGTACACTTGAGACCTAAAAACTGACCATTTGGGCAGCAGTGAGTATTTAGGCCATAACTCACTCAAAACAGGTCCAATTGACCTGAAATTTTAACCATGAATAGTTAAGACCCATACATACAAGTCTTATGAAGACACCAAAACCCAGAAATGACCAGAAGTAAGTCAAAAAGCTTGCACAAGTTCGGGTCCAAAAACTGGCCGAACCAAAGTTGACCAAATTGACCAAAAAAATGACCTAATTGATACCATTTGACCAGCAATAGTATAATGACCATAACTTGGTCTACTTAACTCGGATTGACCTGAAATTTTGCCCCGCGGGCAATAAGACATAGATCTACAAGTTTGTAGTTTTGACTGAAGCCTGAAAACTGAGGGAACTAGGCCGTCCGGTTAGGTCAAACCAGTGTCCCGGAATCCAGCAATTTGCATTAAAATGCACTAAACAAGGAAATGACTTTGGTAAAACGTACCAAACCTAAAACCCTATCAAATGTGACATATTAACGACACTAAAACCTAATTTACCTAAAACGCAACGAGGGTCAGTATATTAGGTGATTAAGTGAATAATTGAGTTCAGTGCATTATTTACCAAACACCATCGATAGAGACAGTTTAATTTAGTACTGAAACACTTCAAATTGTGTTTCTCAGTTACTAAAGACTCAGGGAAAGGGAAGGAAACACTGAGTCCAGACCAGGGAGACAGTCATCAGAGGTTTGTGCATAACAACTGTTTCTTTTGAATTATTTTCAATTGAAATAAATATTGACTATTTGTATATTATTGTTTTAAATTGTTGAAATGTGTTTGATGGACACTTATTGATTGAAAAACATTGTGAATGGTTTGAAACTGTGAAAATTTGTTTGAATGATATTGATGGATACTTATTGATTGAAAAGCACTGTAAATGGTTTTTGTGGAAATTGAAGTAAATTACGAATTATGTTGCCATTTTGTGAATGAAATTATGACTTGGGAAATTTATTGGATTCTCACGAATCATTTGAATAAAATGTTTGGAATTGATTTTGTGTTCACACTTAGCATGACAGTATCATATCATTCCTTCTCCATTTATGGAGTTGTGATCGTTTATTTCCTTCTCCATTTATGGAGTCGTGATCGTTTATTTTTCCCTCTCTGGTTTACCAGTTGAGGTGATCGGATGAGTACTCATTATGTAGCTAGCTCCCTTCCTCATTGATTTCGATTAGTGGGGTTGTGATTGCTTTGTCGTGGTGTACAACACGGCATTGATCGGAAAATTGTGTCATGGCTTAAGTTGTGAATGAATTGGCAACACTGTATTCTTAAATTATTCGACTAAATTGCGTTATTATGTATTGTGAGATTGTGAAATTGATTTAAACTCTTGTTGACATATACTGTCTATTGAATTCAACCATGATCTGACTTATTGAAAATTATTGTGATATTGACAAATGGAGTTTAAATTCTTGTTGACATTTATTGTCTTGAATTTAACTATGATTTTAAGTATCCACTATTTACATAACTTATGAATTGTGATTTGAAATTGTATTTGGTTAATGTTGTGCACCACTGAGACATTGTCTCAGCGATAGCTTTTTAATTGCTGTCACAGGTAGAGAGACAGACAGGGCAGCAGACTAGGCTGGATATACATCCAGCGAGGGATTTCCTGGTATTATGAGTATACCAGTATTTTGCATTTTGTACTGTAATGTATGACACTGTATGTACATATTGTTTTTGGTTTTGAGCAGTTGTAAATTAAATTGTACCTTGAAGTTGTAAAATAATTATGAGTTGTTTTGGATTGTAAAAGCTATATTATATTTCCTTATCTCAGACTTTGAAAAATTGCTATGGAATTGAGTTGATAAATTGTTGTGTTGAGAAATGTATTGGAGTTGAGATTTGGAAAATTATTGAAGTACTTTTTACAGGTTTTCTGAAGAACTGTTTTATCCAAAATACAGATGGCACTCTGCCAAATTCCAAATATACCAAATGAGTTAGTTATTTCACTTCAGTTCACCAAAGTCTTTAACACCTGTAAATAGTGCTCACCACTGCAAAAGAAGTAAGAAAAGTTTTTAAAATCCCTTGTAGTGTATTTAATGGGTTATCAGTAGACGGAGTTGGTAATTCATTAGGTATACTACGGGATCATGTTATGCCTTACAGAGGGGTAGGGTGTGACATGTTTTAGTGGTATCAGAGCAATGTTTTTAAATTCTGTTTTCACTTGTTATTTGAATGTTCTTCTGCATAGTACAACTGCTCAATATCATTGTTTGATACATATAGTACATTACAGTATAAATATGCACTAACGAGAGTAAATATCCTTGTGTTATTGTTCAGGAAAGCTAAGATCCTCGCATTGAATATGGAAGAGGGTGATCGTTCAGTCGATCAGTCTATAGAGGCTGAGGTACAAAAATGGATTTTGAGGTGCTAGTAACAAGTCCGTTAGGACAGGAGGTCGGGGAAATAAATTTTGATGCATTAGTGATTAGTCCTTTAGGATAAGGATTGTGATAATAAGTGAAATTAGTTTTGGAAGAGTTTATCGGCGAAAAGTATTTGCTGACACACCATAAAATTATAAAGCTAATTGGCGAGCCTACTTAATGTAAGGCAAGAGAACGTAAAAGTAAGTTACAGAAATAGAATTGCTCTAGATGAAGGCAGAGATGTTACTGTAGTAATTGTTAATAGATATTGTAATCAGAAGAAGTTCGGATATCAGTGAATTTGAAAAGGATAAAAGATAGGAAAGTTTGATCTATTGAATAAGCTGTAGATTACAGTACTAACTTGAGATTATTGTGTAGAGCTACGTACTACCCGATAGTACACCTAGATGAGAATAGTTGCCAACGGCATCTGTTTTTTGTATAGTTATGCCAGGACAGAATTTAATTGTTAGAAATAAGTTGAAAATCCTACTTAGGGATCTAAAACTCAAAAATTAGAATGTCGAAAGGTTATAGTTCAGTACAAAAGGAAGTAAGTTATAGAATATTGACAGATAAAAAGAGTTATGGAAGTAGAGATTTGAACAATTGATTCATATGTAACAAAGAAATATTACGAATGTGAGGAAGACTATGGATTAGAATGGTCAGAGGACCAATGACTGATGAATGATTCTAACATGACCTCAAGGGTCATTCAAGAAGGAACGTGAGCTGAAATATTAGACAACATAATAGTAAGAGGAGATTGGGGTTATCCAAGCAAATTAAACATTGTATTAGATTGTTAAAAGTCTTACGACCATATAGAAAGGAGAAAATAAACGTATGACTATTGTAAGATGGCTATTGGGTAAAATTTCGTGGACGAAATTTATTTAAGGGGGGGAGAATTGTAACACCCCTAAGTTCGGTAGTGCGTTCTACTGCTCCAGTGACCAGTGTTGTCCGGACAGCTAGGATGCCTAGAACCACACCTTGATATGAGAGAGGAGACATAAATAATGAAATACAAGAAAAGAAAATACAAGAAAAACAAAGGAAAAATAATAGCAAAGAAATGTCACCAAGTTAAGCGAGCCGGAAACCTAGCGATGGGTGACCGCACCGGGAAGTCACGGCGTGGACCGTTGATCTGCCCTCGGATCATGGGAACCACGAAAAGCATTTTAGGACATAAATAGAACCTTATGGAAGGATTAATCTCATTAGAAAGATTAAAGAAAAATTAAATAATTAGTACAAAGAAAAGTGAGAAATCGAAAAACAGACAAAACCCGGTAATACCGAAAAATCGGGAACGTAACCCGAACAGGGGCATTATGGTCATTTGACATCCCGAAGTGTCTTTTGACCTAAATGTCCATTAAAAATAAATAATATTATACTTAGAAAATGAAATGAAAAATTAAATTGGTGGTACCTAAAGTAAATAGTAGAAATTAAAGGTTAAATGTGGAATAAGTGAAAGTTAACTTATAATATGATTTAATTTTAGTAAGTGGACCACTAAAGGAATAAATTAAAGCTAATGGGGCAGGTGTACACCTAACATACCATATGCAGATTCATTTTCTCTTAGTTCTTCAACAATGCCGTAACAAGCTCCCTAAGAAAACTCCATAGCCATTTTGCTTCAAACCTCATCTTCTCCTCCATTTCAACTCCAATCCCTTAAGTAGCTTTATGAAAAATGGTCTACACATCACAAGGAAGATATTGATACCAATTTTGAGAAGTTTGGTGAAGGTTTAGCAAGTTACAATTAAAGGTAAGTTTGCATTTTTGAGAATTCCTTTGTTAAATTTTGTGTGCATGTTATGGGTGTTAGTTTTGTGAAGGAAATTTTAGAGTTTAACTAGTTATTGAAATAGCCATTTTGGACAGCCATGGGGTCATGCATTTGATGAATTATTATGCATATAATTGATGAGGAATAATGTTGATCATGGTGGTTTAATATCCTAATGAATTATTTCACATATTTATGGTGATTTATGCACTTGGATGGGAATTGGTAAATTGTAGGGCACTTTGATGTTGAAGGACAAATTTCGGCAGCCTTGGGGACACTTGAATAAATGTGTATATTTATGGGAGTGTTGGCAGAATTGTGGCATTAAGGAATGAAGGATATGTGTATGAAATTATTGTGTAAAGTGTATGTGAGAATTAGTGGTGTTTAGGTGTGTATGTAATGGTATTGAGATATTGTAAATGTGAATTATATTTGGTGTGTTGAGGGTAATGGTAATCTGCCCAAAATAATGTTAATGTAAAGTAGATTATACTGTGGTTAATGTACCAAAACAGATTGGTAGGGAAGTGAACCAAATTGCAAGGTATATGTGTGTTTGAAGTGGGGTGTGAAATGCATATTGAGGGCAGTGTACATTTTAGCCCATAACCTGAAATGTGTAACCTCAATTGGTATGAGACCAATTTGAGGTGAAACTAGGCACAAAATGTGCCAACTTTCATTGAGAAACCATACCAAAATTCTGCTTGCAAGGTGATGTGAAAAATGACCAATTCGGATTAGGTACACTTGAGACCTAAAAACTGACCATTTGGGCAGCAGTGAGTATTTAGGCCATAACTCACTCAAAACAGGTCCAATTGACCTGAAATTTTAACCATGAATAGTTAAGACCCATACATACAAGTCTTATGAAGACACCAAAACCCAGAAATGACCAGAAGTAAGTCAAAAAGCTTGCACAAGTTCGGGTCCAAAAACTGGCCGAACCAAAGTTGACCAAATTGACCAAAAAAATGACCTAATTGATACCATTTGACCAGCAATAGTATAATGACCATAACTTGGTCTACTTAACTCGGATTGACCTGAAATTTTGCCCCGCGTGCAATAAGACATAGATCTACAAGTTTGTAGTTTTGACCGAAGCCTGAAAACCGAGGGAACTAGGCCGTCCGGTTAGGTCAAACCAGTGTCCCGGAATCCAGCAATTTGCATTAAAATGCACTAAACAAGGAAATGACTTTGGTAAAACGTACCAAACCTAAAACCCTATCAAATGTGACATATTAACGACACTAAAACCTAATTTACCTAAAACGCAACGAGGGTCGGTATATTAGGTGATTAAGTGAATAATTGAGTTCAGTGCATTATTTACCAAACACCATCGATAGAGACAGTTTAATTTAGTACTGAAACACTTCAAATTGTGTTTCTCAGTTACTAAAGACTCAGGGAAAGGGAAGGAAACACTGAGTCCAGACCAGGGAGACAGTCATCAGAGGTTTGTGCACAACAACTGTTTCTTTTGAATTATTTTCAATTGAAATAAATATTGACTATTTGTATATTATTGTTTTAAATTGTTGAAATGTGTTTGATGGACACTTATTGATTGAAAAACATTGTGAATGGTTTGAAACTGTGAAAAATTGTTTGAATGATATTGATGGATACTTATTGATTGAAAAGCACTGTAAATGGTTTTTGTGGAAATTGAAGTAAATTACGAATTATGTTGCCATTTTGTGAATGAAATTATGACTTGAGAAATTTATTGGATTCTCACGAATCATTTGAATAAAATGTTTGGAATTGATTTTGTGTTCACACTTAGCATGACAGTATCATATCATTCCTTCTCCATTTATGGAGTTGTGATCATTTATTTCCTTCTCCATTTATGGAGTCGTGATCGTTTATTTTTCCCTCTCTGGTTTACCAGTTGAGGTGATCGGATGAGTACTCATTATGTAGCTAGCTCCCTTCCTCATTGATTTCGATTAGTGGGGTTGTGATTGCTTTGTCGTGGTGTACAACACGGCATTGATCGGAAAATTGTGTCATGGCTTAAGTTGTGAATGAATTGGCAACACTGTATTCTTAAATTATTCGACTAAATTGCGTTATTATGTATTGTGAGATTGTGAAATTGATTTAAACTCTTGTTGACATATATTGTCTATTGAATTCAACCATGATCTGACTTATTGAAAATTATTGTGATATTGACAAATGGAGTTTAAATTCTTGTTGACATTTATTGTCTTGAATTTAACTATGATTTTAAGTATCCACTATTTACATGACTTATGAATTGTTATTTGAAATTGTATTTGGTTAATGTTGTGCACCACTGAGACATTGTCTCAGCGATAGCTTTTAATTGTCCGCAGTGTAGAGAGACATGTATACAGACTAGGCCGCATATACATCCAATGAGGGATTTCTGGTATTATGAGTATACCAAAGATTTTGCATTTTGTAATCAGAATGTATGACACTGTATGTACATATTGTTTTTGGTTTTGAGCAGTTGTAAATTAAATTGTACCTTGAAGTTGTAAAATAATTATGAGTTGTTTTGGATTGTAAAAGCTGTATTATATTTCCTTATCTCAGACTTTGAAAAATTGCTATGGAATTGAGTTGATAAATTATTGTGTTGAGAAATGCATTGGAGTTGAGATTTGGAAAATTATTGAAGTACTTTTTACAGGTTTTCTGAAGAACTGTTTTATCCAAAATACAGATGGCACTCTGCCAAAATTTTTACAGAAATTCCAAATAAACCAAATGAGTTAGTTATTTCACTTCACCAAAGTCTTTAACACCTGTAAATAGTGCTCACCACTGCAAAAGAAGTAAGAAAAGTTTTTAAAATCCCTTGTAGTGTATTTAATGGGTTATCAGTAGACGGAGTTGGTAATTCATTAGGTATACTACGGGATCATGTTATGCCTTACAGAGGGGTAGGGTGTGACAGCACTAGAGCCATTCATTACAATATCTTAGACCCATCTTCTCAAGATGTCGGTCTAGCTGAGTCTGTAACACAGGCTTAGTAAATGGATCAGCTGGATTTTCAGCTGATGCTATTTTGTGCATGGCTACATCGCCTTGTCCAGCTATTTCTCTAATAATGTGATAGTGGCTTTCTATGTATTTGGATTTCTAGTGAGACCGAGGTTCTTTTGCCTGTATGACTACTCCATTTTTATCACAGTGTAGTGGAACTGCTGATTCAATGGAAGGAACTACTGCAAGTTATGTCACGAACTTCTTTATCCAAACAACTTCCTTTGCAACATCTGATGCACCAATGTACTCAGCCTTGGTAGTGGAATCTGCAGTCGTACTCTGTTTGGAACTCTTCCAACTGACTGCACCTCCATTACAAATGAACACAAACGCAGAGGTAGACTTTCTATCATCGATATCTGATTGGAAATCAGAATCAATATAACTATCCAATTGCAAGTCTCCACCTCCATAAATCAAGAATAAATCCTTAGTTCTTCTCAAGTACTTAAGGATATTCTTGACAGCTATCCAGTGTTCCAAACCTGGATTAGATTGATACCTGCTAGTCAAACTAACAGCATATGCGATATCCGGCCTAGTACACAATATTGCATATATTAAACTTCCAATAGCAGAAGCATATGGAATCCTGGCCATTTGATCTCTTTCTTCAAGTGTCTTTGGAGACATCTCTTTAGAAAGGTCGATACCATGTCTCATTGGTAACAATCCTCTCTTGGAATCAAGCATGTTAAACCTCTTTAACACCTTTTCCAAGTATAGGCTTTGGGATAAACCAATTATTCTTTTCACTCTATCTTTATAGATGCGAATCCCAAGAATATAGGTTGCCTCTCCTAAGTCTTTCATGGAGGATGTATTTGACAACCATACCTTTACTGTTGTCAACATACCTATATCATTACCCATTGTCACACCCTACCCCTCCGTAAAACATAATATGATCCCATAGTATACCTAATGAATTATCAACTTCGTCTACTGATAACCCATTAAATGCACTACAAGGGATTTTAAACATTTTCTTACTTCTTTTTACAGTGGTGATGTGACACCCCTTACCCGACTACAGTGTAGCCGAGCAAGTTATGCCACTCAGTGTGCCGGAGCACTCTATTTTATTTGATTTCATTACAGTCCTTGATTTATTTATTCAAAAACTTTATTGAAGATTTAGGCTATTTTTACTTTTATCAAAATCTAACTAAGTTGGAAATTTCAAAAATTTTAACGATAATCCGACAAAGTGTCGGCTGTAATTTGGACTAACAGTTCTTCTGAACCCGCCAAAGACAATTTCAATATATACTCAATTTCTCAAACTTAATAGTCTCAAAAATTTTCAAACTTAATGTATCTCAATGCAGTATCCAGATTTCTCAGAAAATCTCATTAGATTTTCAATATCTCAATATTCACAAGTATAATCTCATTATAATTCAAATTCAATTCACATACTAAAATACTTACTTTGAATAGCTTCCATAATTCATAGGTTAATTACATGAGTTTATTTTGTACAAGATATACAAATAATTTACAATGTGCTAGGAATGAATAATATACATAACATGTATAAAATGAGCCCTATCTACATGCATTGCTGAGGAGGTGACAATCTTGAACTCTTCTGACACTTCTGCAGATCTGGACTCCAAAAATCTCGATCGATACCATCGGTTTTACCTTCAAGACTGCACGAGGAATCAATTCCATCGCGCTAAGCATTTCTGCTTAGTGGTGCAATAATATAACCATAAATAATATATACAAGTAAAGAAAGAAATAAATGATAATTCAGATACTCAAGAATCAATTTAATTTGGTATGGTATTTCTAGTATCAACGATCTTATATACTAGTTTGTTCCTCTTTGGAAGTGCTTAGTTTATAACTTTTCAGTAATACTAGCAGTATATAATTTATTCTATTTGTATTGTATTTCAAGTCCAGATTTGCTTCGCAATTTATATTTTTGTTATGTTTCTTTTGCTAATCTCTTTGCTTATTCATTCAATACTTAATTTAATTGTGTTGGATTTTCATTATACTTAACTTAACTTAGCTCGAATTGAATAATACTTTAATTGAGCCCAAGTAACCTATACTAGACGATCGGATCGATAACGGTCGTTGGCCTTGGACACCGCGGTGCCTCGGGCCATCATACCATGGGACGCAACGCCAACCATGTATGCAATCGATGACTAAAAGCCATGATATCACATAATCGGGCATAAAAACCATGCATACGGGCATAAAAGCCATGAATACGGGCATAAAGCCATGAATACAGGCATAAAGCCTTTCGCAGTACTGCTAAAACAATACCCTATTGGCATGCCAAACTATCCAAACCAATCTTGTTAGGTATACTAGGGCATTTGATACTTTAAAATATTAATATATTGTGCTTTATGACTTCATTATTTCATGATAAATTTCAATCATAATTCATACATTCATTTGATCATTTATGTGATCACAATTCACATCAATTATCCTTTTATACCATTGTACTCAAAATACTTCTCCTCTTTACAATAATGAGAACTAATGTCTCATTCATACATTAATATGGTTTATTTATCCATTCATTATGTTATTCATATTGATCCCAATTCTAAACAATGGTTCACATGTACCATTGTATTCAAAACATTTTTCCTTTCTCATTTATACATTCAAGAGTCTACTTATGTAATTACAATTTTTATATTTCAAGTTGAGTTACTAATATTTTATGAATTCCATTTGTGATGGGCATATATGCCCTAACTATCTATTCACATCAATTAGGTGACTTATTTTTCATGTTTCAAGTAATCCATGAATATTTCATGGATTTCAAATTTATGGCCTAAATTTCTTTTTAACAATTTTGACTAGGATGCATAATCCATATTTGTCATACAATTCTAAGCATTTAAGCTTAGAATTGGTTCTAGGTCTTCATCTTAATTCACTAGTCATTTTGATTACTATTCACCATACTAGTCAACCAAAATGTTGACCTTTTTATACTTAATGGATATATTAATTCTAATTACACCAAGATCCCACATTTTGAGTTTTACATTTACTAGTATTAATTGCCAATTGCAATTTAAAGTCCCCTAGATGCATTTCTAATTTCAAATTTTGAATTTCAAGTTTTGGTGTCACTATTCACCTCATTGGTCAACAAAAATGTTGACTTTTGCATAGACAATAGGTACATTGGTTTTAACACTCCAGATGTACCACATTTTGCATTTAAAACTTGTTGGAATCAATTACCAAATCCATTTCCAAGCTTATTTCAAGTTTTCATGTCACTATTCACTTCATTAGTCAACTAAAATGTTGACTTTTGCATAGAAAATATGTACATTGACTTTGGCACTTCAAACATACTACATTTTTCATTTAAAACTTGTTGGTTTTGGTCATTTTCTCAAAGCTTAGGTCATTTTGGCAAAATTGCCAATTTTCAGTTTTGGTGCTCCGAAGTTGCACTGTTTCATTGGTCGATTTACTGTTGGAATTTGACAAAACTTCCTTCATAGAAAATGTTCCTTATTTTGTCTAGTTGAATTTCTTTTTTTGAATCACTCCATTTGGAGTTTTGTAGCTCAAGTTATGGCCAAAATAAGTTTACTGTTCACGTGCAATCGCTCATGCCGCTATCATGGGTTCCGCAGATTTTGATCCAACTTTGGTCAGTAATTTGATCAAGTTAAGTTCCTAATTTGGTCTAACTTTCTTCATATGAAATGTTCTACTATGCCTTAGGTTTCCATCGGTTCAAGAATCGCCTAAATCCGAGTTTTCTAGAGAGAGTTATAGTCCTCCAAACATTGCTGCTCAAATGAAAATTCTGGAAATCTCAGTACAGTAAACTTCACTTTGCTAAATGATTTGATTAGGTTCTGGTCATAATTTGGGGTATGTTTCTTCATGAAAGTTGTTTTTCTATGTCTTAACTTGTTTCTGTAAAAATTTCAGGTCAATTGACCATATCTACAGTGAGTTATGGCCAAATGAACAGTTACTGTTCATTTGGTCATTTCTGCAGGGGCTGTTTGCAGGGTATCCGGATTGGGGCCAACTTTTGGTCCTCTTGCTTTGGTCTTTTGGGCATGGTTTCTTCAGAAAAAATGTGCCATTATAAGCCTAGTTTCATGTCCAATTGGCCAAACACCAATTGAACCAACACAGCCAAAGTTATGGCTGTGTAATTAGACTGAAATCTCAGTCCATTGCTGCTGTCCCTAGGCAGCATAGTCATTCCCTTTTACCATGCTATTTTTCAATCCATATTATGGTCAAATCTCCTCAAATGGTCACTAATTGACCATTAAAATGTCCTTTAACAATTTCATAAGCCAAGTACACATTTTCACTCCCAAACCCTAGTTTCCCATTATGATTCACACATACACCTTAGATACACACTTTCATTCATCACATATGTGTATATGCACCTTAAACATAATCTCTAATTCATTTTAAGTCCATTAAAACAATCAAAAATAGTCCATCATTGTTCCTTCCTTAGGGCTGCCAAAATTTATGGTACACATACACATGAGTTTTAGTCCATTTAACTTACAATTTCATACTAAATTCAAGTCCTTAACATGGAAGTAAAGGAATATTAGCATAAGTAAGCACTAACCTCTTGTAGGGCAAAATTTTCCAAGCTTAAACTTCCCTTTCCTTCACTTTCTAGGCTGCCAAACACCTTCCCAAGATGAGTGGACAAGTTTTAATGAAGAGAATTTAAGGTTTAGTGGTGAGAATTCAAGGTTTGGAAGAGAGAAAATGAAATGAATTTTAATGGAGGAAGAAAGGTTCACGTATGGAAATTGGGAAGAAGAAGAAAGCTGCATTTTTCTCTCATTTTCTGCCCATTTTATTGATTATAAATGGGTTATAGCCATGTGTCACCATATAATTGGGTGAAGGTACACTAATGACATCATGTGATGTCATAAATTTCCATTTAATTCATTTTTTTTTCTTTTCTTTTCTACTCATTTTCAATTCAATTTTTAGTAATATTTATTCACATTTTAGATCATAATAATTATTTACTTAACTGGACAAGTCGGCCAAAAATCGTCTCTGAAGGCGAAATGACCAAAATGCCCTCCGTTTGGCTTAACGGGTCAAAATTGTCTGTACCGATTGAAAAATTTTTCTAAATATTTTCTTGGCATTCTAATGCCATAGGAACCTCAATGACCCTTCTCTAGAGTCCCAAAAATTATTTTATAATTTTTCCCCGGGTCTAGGGCTCCTCGTTATAGAACCGCAACTTCCTCTCGTTACCCATCGCTGGGCACCGCCATTTGACTTGGTTGTATTTTATTTCTAAAATTTTTTCTAAATTTTTCTTATTAATATTTGAGTTAATTATGGTTCTTTACCTTAGTTTAAATATTTTTCCGGACGTTCTAGCTGTCCGGACCGACACTGGTCACCGGAACAGTAGACTGTGCGGAATTGCTACAGTGAGGCTCAATTGGTAAGAGGCGAAGCAAACCCATGAGGTGATAAGGGTTCGAATCCTAGCTCTGCAGGGCGAAGGATTGAACTCCACCAGAGCGGACAGTACCTTGTGAGTCGCACCGCCGGCCTCTAGGGGGGTACGCCGGCAAGATGGCCACCCAGAGAGGGGCTTGAGCTGGGGCCCGCTAAGTCGGGATGTGACAGGTGAGCACTATTTACAGATATTAAAAATTTTTTTAACTGAAGTGAAACCAAATAACACATTTGAAGTATTAATAATTCCTGTAAAAAATTTGGCAGAGTGCCATCTGTATTTTGAATAAAAGAGTTCTTCAAAAACCTATAAAAAGCACTTCTAATATTTTTTTCAATCCCCAAAACTCCAATATCCAATCAACAAAATAAGTTTCTCAACATTTTCCAACTCAAATCCACCATAATTTTCCAGTGTTTTCAAAAGCTGAGATAAAAGAAATATATCACAATATTTACAAGCCAAAATAATTTGCAAATTTAGTTTACAACTTTAATGTACAATTTTAATGTACAATTTTAATTTATAACTGCTCAAAATCAAGAACAATATATACATACAATGAATATACATGACAATACAAAATGCAAATTAGCACTAGCAGCCTAGTCTGCTGCTCATTTCCACTCATGACAAAGAATGAAAAGCTATCGCTGAGCCAATGTCTAAGTGGTGCACAACATTAACAAAATACAACTTTAAATCATAAATCATAAGTCATATAAACAGTGGATACTTAAAACCACAGTTAAATTCAAAGACAGTGAATGTCATAAAGAATTTAAACTCCATTTCACAATATCACAATAAATATCAATAAATCACATACACAGCTTAATCATGGTTCCATAGTCCAATCGTCCCAAAAGTTGATGGCCAGTGAGGAATAACATAGCTAGCTAGCAAATATATGAGTACTCATTCTATTCATCCTCAACAGGCACACACCTCAACACTTCAGTCAGAGAGGGAATTCAAAGTCAATTTGTCCGACTAGATAAGCTAGCGAGGAATTCAATCAATATACATGATAGCTGTGGTTTCAAACCATTTACAATGTTTTTCAAGCAATAAGTATCCATCAAATATCATTCAAACAATTTTTCACAATTTAAACAATAACAGATAATTTGTCATAATTTATTTCAATTGAAAATTCAAAAGAAATAACTGTTGTGCACAAACATTTGATAAATATCTCTTGGCCCTGACTCAGTGTTTCCTTCCCCCTTCCTTGAGTCTTTGCTAACTAAAACACATAATTTGAAGTATTTGAGTACTCATTTAAACTATCTCTAACAATAAGGCTTAATAATTAATTTATTGAATTTTATTATTTTCCTTAGTCAACCTAAAATGTTGACCCTCAATGCACTCTAGGTGAATTAGGTTTAATGTTATCAATATGTCACATTTTATAGCCCTTTAGTGTTGGTACATGTTACTAAATTCATTTTCAAGTATATTGCATTTTATTGCAATTTGCCGAATTTCAATATACTAATTTGACCTAGCCGGATGACCTAGTTCCCTTAATTTTTGGGTTTCATTCCAAACTACAAACTTGTAGGTCTATTTCTTATTGCACGCGGGGCAAAATTTCAGGTCATTTTGAGTTGTGTAGACCATGTTATGGTCAATTTACCAATGCTAAACAGAATGTACCAAAATGGTAGGCTTAGGCCATTTTTAGGTCACTTTTGGTTAGGCCAGTTTTGGTACTTGAACTTGTGCAAGCTATCTTGGTTCTGGTCATTTTCGGGATTTGGTGTCTTCATAAGAATTGTAGATATATGTCTAAACTATTCATGATAAAAATTTCAGGTCATTTGGACCTGTTTTGAGTAAGTTATGGTCAAATTACTAACTGCTGCCCAAATAGTCAATTTTCAGGCTTTCAAGTCACTAATATGGATTTGGTCATTTTTCAAGTCACCTTCTAGGCAGAATTTAGCTAAGCTTTCTTCATGAAAGTTGGCACATTTTGTGCCTAGTTTCACCTCCAATTAGTCTCATACCAATTGGAGTCATACACTTAAGGTTCTAAGCTAAAATATACACTGCCCTATTAAACGTTGTTCATCCCTTACCAATTACACATCCTATACTTACCAAGTTAACTCTTTCATGCCAATTCTGGTTTGTACCATACCACTAACACACTTTACAACACATTTTGGTCATTTTGGACAGCTTGTAACCATTCTCAATATACACACTATAACTCATAATTTTTCAAAGTCCATTTACACAATTTAACCACATGAACATACCTCATTTACATGTCCAAATCCAAACAATTATTCACATACACATGCTGCCACCATAAGCAACATAATTCAACAATATTTCATGAACTTAAACACTTCAATGTTCTTCATGAGGCTGCCATAAGTTTACACATACCCATCAATTTCTATTTTCACTTTTCAAGCTTACAAATCAAACCTTACACATGGAATTCAACTTCAATACAATTAATATATTTAAATCATCATCCAAACAACTATTTACATGCAAGGACAAGCTATTCATGGTGAGGTTTGATGGCTGCCGAAATAGCTCAACTCCAATAATTCATCAAACATAAAAAATTCTTCCATAAATCATCTACCCACAACCTTGGTTACACTTTTAATGAAACAAGAATTGAAAACACCCACTTACCTCTTTTAGACTTCTTCAAAACCTCACCAAAACTTATCTTTCTTGCTCCAAGTATGCTTCCCAAGGTGTGTGGACAAGGTTTAGTGAAGGAACCTAGTGGAAAAAGTGACTTAACCAAGGTTGCATGGAGCTCACCATGGACGGCTATGGAGTTTTCTCTCAAGTTAATTTCTGCTGGATGTCTCAAGGTTGAAGATGACAGAATTTTCTGTCCAAAGGCTAATTAAAAGACCACTTAGGTGATGATAGTGAAGGAACAGAAGCATGAAAAACACAAGTTTATACCATTGAATTCAAAAATTTTCACCTAGGGTCACATGCATCATGCAAGATTTATTTTTATCTATTTGATTTCAATGATAAACAACATATTAAAACTCTTTTAATATGTTTTTTGGATCTGTATTTGCCATTTAAGATTTTAAAATTAATCAGATTAATTTTAGAACCCTAGATTAAATCAAGAACGATTACACTAACCTCTTGATGCACCGCAAATGTGTCTGCGCCTTTGAGATTCGTCTTGAGGACACCAGATGTTGTCCCTCTAGCTTGTCCACACCAAGAACACCTATGGCATCCCTTGAACAGCTTCTAAAGCTTTTTCTATTAATTAGAAATTCAAGTTCTGCCTTTTAAGAGATTAGAGATGTAAACAGGACACTAGAAACAATTTCTAGTGTTCTTAATTCAAGAGATTGATGGCTAATCTCTTTGAATTGATAAGAGATGAAGAAGAAGAGATCAAAACCCTCAAAGTGGCGTGACAAAGGAGTGTGGCTGCTGGTTGTGTTTTATTTTCTCATAACAACACTTAAATAGCTAGGTTAACACATTAAACCCTTGCCACATGTCATCCTTTTATTAGCTCTAGGTTTAAGTGACCCAATCACATTGTGCCAAGTGTCAAACCTATATTTAATCTTGATTTTAATCATCTTACATGATTAAAAAACATTTGGCAAGCTTATGTGTTATGCCATGTGTCACCATCTCATGGTGCCACGTGTCACACGCAAAATGACCAAAATGCCCTCGTGTCTTAATTTTGAGTTCTTAACCCAAAATAATTATTTTCTTCTTCTAATTAATTTATATCAAATATAAATTAATTAATTAATCTCTATTAATTAATTTCTCATTAATTAAATTCATATTTAAACACTTTAAATATAAATTTAACTTATATTATACATCCAAAATCTAGATTTGGTTTCAAGTCATGCTAGGGACTTTGCAATCTAATTGCAAACCAAACCTATTTAATTAATCAATTTAAACTCTTTAATTAATTAATTAAATCATATTTAATTAGGTGATAACTTGTGTATGTGTGTGACTTACTAGGCTCATCACTAATTGGCAATGAGACATGATATCAACTCTTAATATCATCAGAACTCTTTCTTACCATAAATGATTTCTCTAAATCATTTTATGAACCTCATAGACCATGGTTAACACCTAGCATAGCATGCCATGGCCACCCAATTAGTAATAAGGTTTACCTTAAATGAACCTATAATCATATGTTACCATGCACTAGAATCTCTCTGTTACAAAATCCCAACTCAAGCTGGAGTCATGGCTTATGTCAAACTCCATTTGCTATGAATATTATGTTCTCTTTTAATTCCAGTTCTTGATTAAAAAGATTTTCTCATCAGAAACTCTTTTCAAAATAAATCTATCTCTGTCTCCGCCAGAACTTGAAACATCAAGAACAATTAAATGAACATAGGATTTTATCTCTATTTACTTAGAGGAACAGATTCCATCTTGATCAACACCTACCTCCATATATAACTAGTAGGAGCCATCACATGCCCATATACCCATACACAGTACAAGTATGAAAGCAGTATCAAACTCAAACTACCTATATACAAGATAATTATGCTATCTCAGGTCTAAAGATTATATGCATTGATATGATTTATGACAAAACATTGACAAGAGTAAACTCCATGTGCTTGTCATAAGTGTCACTGGTTCGGCCTACTTATCATTTATAAGTGCCTATCATGTTTGTTATATGGCATGAGACTCACCATTCCATCTTATTTATATCTCATATAAATAACTTGGGAACAAACATGAATACAATCTTTCTGGATAAGTCATGTCCTTATTATGAAGTATCCTCGATTGTGAACCTATTTATGATACTTTGTGCTAGAAATATTGTCACTCATATTCTTAACAACTTAAGAATAATATTTCTAACAAAATATCAATGGACCTTTTCTATTACACATAAATATATTATGTAAACGGAAAAGTGGAAATGCCTTTTATTAATAAAAATGTGTACAAGATACATACTAAATGATATGCTATAGGGCATACTACTAACAATCTCCCACTTGAATTAGAGCCATTCATTACAATATCTTAGACCTATCTTCCCAAGATGTCGGTCTAACTGAGTCTGTGACATAGGCTTAGTGAATGGATCAGCTGGATTTTTTTCAGCTGATGTTATTTTTTCTGCATGGCTATATCGCCTTGCCCCACTATATCTCTGATAATGTGGTAGTGCATTTCTATGTGTTTGGATTTTGGGTGAGACCTTAGTTCTTTAGCCTGTATGACTGCTCCATTGTTGTCACAGTGTAGTGGAACTGCTGACTCAATGGAAGGAACTACTGTAAGTTTTGTCACGAACTTCTTTATCCAAACAGCTTCCTTTGCAAAGATCTCGATGCAAAGAATATACTCACTTCAGTAGTGGAATCTGCAATCGTGCTCGCTTGGAACTCTTCCAACCGATCGCACCTCCATTACAAATGAACACATATCCAGAGGTAGACTTTCTATCATCGATATCCGATTGGAAATCGTAATCGTGATAACCATCTAGTTGCAAGTCTCCACTCCATAAATCAAGAATAAATCCTTAGTTCTTCTCAAGTACTTAAGGATATTCTTGATACTATCCAAAGGTTCCAAACCTAGATTGGATTGATACCGCTAGTCAAACTAATAAAGATATGCGATATCCGGCCTAGTACACAACATTGCATACATTAAACTTCCAATAGCCGAAGCATATGGAATCCTGGCCATCTTATCTCTTTCTTTAGGTGTGTTTGGAGACATCTCTTTAGAAAGATGGATACCATGTCTCACTGGTAACAATCCTCTCTTGGAATCAAGCATGTTAAACCTCTTTAACACCTTTTCAAAGTATAAACTTTGGGATAAACCAATTATTCTTTTCGCTCTATCTCTATAGATGAGAATCCCAAGAATATAGGTTGCCTCCCCTAAGTCTTTCATGGAGAATGTATTTGACAACCATACCTTTATAGTCGCCAACAAACCTGTGTCATTACCCATCAACAGTATGTCATCCACATATAAGACAAGGAAAGTGATAACACTGTCACTAACCTTCTTATATTCACATGGCTCATCCTCATTTTTGATAAAACCAAAGGATTTAATGGCTTCATCAAAACGGATGTTCCAACTCCTCGAAGCTTGTTTCAACCCTTAAATAGATCGCTTTAGCTTGCATACCTTGGAACCATCTTGGGATTCAAAACCCTTAGGTTGTTCCATGAAAATGTTTTCTTCAATGTATCCATTGAGAAAAGCTGTTTTGACATCCATCTGCCAAATCTCATAATCATAGTACGCAGCTATTGCCAATAAAATCCTAATTGATTTAAGCATGGCAACAGGCGAGAAAGTCTCCTCATAGTAGATTCCTTGCCTTTGGCGAAACCCTTTCGCTACTAGCCTTGCCTTATAGGTCTCTACCTTTCCATCAGAACCAATTTTCTTCTTGAAAAACCCATTTGTTCCCTATAGGTATAATACCTTCAGGTGGGTCAACAAGATCCCAAACTTGATTCTTATACATGGAATCAATCTCAGATTTCATAGCATCAATCCATTTTGAAGAGTCTATATCTGATATAGCTTCTTCATAGGTAAGTGGATCATCTCCATGATCTACTTCTTCATGAGTAGACAACTCTTGTTCTTCTTCATGAAGAAAACCATATCTCACTGGTGGGTGAGATACCCTGGTTGTTCTACGAGGAACAGGTGTAGATGTTTCATCAACGGGTATTGGTTGACTAGATGGATCTATATCCATCTGATCTGTTGGTTGGTCAGAATTCTCTAATTCTAACTCTATTTGCCTTCCTTTGCCTCCTTCTTGAACAAACTGTTGTTCAAGAAATGTGGCATCTCTACTTATAACAACCTTTAGTGAAGTAGGCAAATAAAATAATATCCAAAACTATCTTTTGGATATCCAACAAATCGACCTTTTTCTGATCTGGTCTACAATTTATCAGTGTTCAGTTTTTTGATATAAGCTGGATAACCCCAAATCTTAACATGCTTAAGACTTGGTTTTCTTCCATGCCATATCTCATAAGGTGTGGAAGAAACTGATTTTGATGGAATCCTATTCAGAATATACAAAGCAGATTCTAATGCAAATCCCCAAAAGAAGATTAACATATCAGTATAGCTCATCATACTACGTACCATATCCAATAGGGTACGATTTCTCCTTTCAGATACACCATTCAGCTGTGGCGTTCCTGGAGGAGTCAGCTGAGAAACAATGCCATGCTCTCTCTAGTATTTATCAAATTTAGTACTCAAATATTCACTTCCACGATCTGATCGAAGAGCTTTAATATTCTTTCCTGTTTGATTTTCTACTTCAGATTTAAATTCTTTGAACTTTTCAAAAGATTCATGTTTGTATTTCATCAAATACAAATACCCAAACCTTGATTTATCATCAGTAAAGGTAATAAAATAATGAAAGCCCCCTCTAGCCATTTCTTTAAATGGACCACATACATCACTATGTATTAGCTCCAAAATATTTTCAACTCTTAGCCCTTGTCGAACAAAGGGTGATATAGTCATTTTGCCCTGAAGTCAAGATTCACAAGTTGGAGTAGGCTCAGAGCCCAATGAGGATAGAATCCCCATTTTCTCTAGTTTTGCAATCCTATCTTCTGCAACATGACATAACCTTAAGTGCCAAATATATTTTGAACTTGAGTTGGTTTTCACCATGGCATTGCATTCTTTTAGATTGCTATACTATAGCCAGTGGAAACACTTTCTTACTGGCAATGGAAACACTTTCCTGTTCGCAATGGAAACACTTTCCTATTGGCAGTGGAAACACTTTCCTTTGCCTTTGTCAGCTTTGGTCTTCCCTTTCTGTTTAGCTATTTTCTTGGAAGGACCAGGAATCTGAAGTTTCTTTTTCTTATTGCCCTTCTTCTTGTTGGACTTTCCAGTAGAAGAAGATGCAACCAAAGCTACCTCTTTTCCTTTATTGCCTGGCATATTCTTTTGGGCAATAACCAGCATGTTGAGCAAACAAGCTAAGGTGCATTCCTGTTTAGTCATATGGAAATTTGTCACAAAATTCCCAAAAGACTCAGGAAGGGACTGAAGGATCAAATCCGTCTGTAGTTGGAAATCCATGTTAAAGTCAAGATGTTCCAACTACTCAATCAACCGAATCATCTTGTGGACATGATCCCCAACATTTTGTCCCTCAAACATCCTCATACAGAATAGCTGTCTAGATATCTCATACCTAGCATTCCTGCTGTGCTCACTATACAACTCTTGTAGGTGAAGGAGGATCTCACTCGCACTCTGCATGTTCTCATGTTGCTTCTGTAACTCATTACTCATGGAAGCAAGCATGTAACACTTAGCTCTCATATCATGCTCCTTCCACTTGTCCAAAGTTTCATGTTCCTCTTGTGTGGCCTCTGGAGGTAAGGGACCAGGAACATTTGAATCTAGAACATATCCTACATGTTCAAGGTTCAGGACAAGTTTCAAATTTCTTAGCCAATCGCATGATTAGGTCCTGTCAACCTATTGTGATCAAGTATGCTTGCAAGGATATTGGATGGTGGTGGTTGTTTTGTGCTCATTTTTATCGTAAAATTAATCGCAGAAAATAACCAGATTAATTAGTAAATGTATCATGTAATTAACCAAAATGATTATGGTCTTTTAATCAAATTGGTCCTCCCACTAACTTAGCGAATCCTACACTTCCAAAGTAGAAAACGGAAATCCTAGTTGGATGGATTTCTAGTGGGTGATTGAATTCTTATAATTCTATTGATCATCCTCAGGTACATCCATTATTGGAATTACAATAAACTATAAGTGAGCAACTCTTTGCCCATCACATCTCATGTGAGGTTCAATTCTTTACCTAGCCCCTAATGCTCAAAATCTCAGGTACATCCATTCTTGACTTATCTTGCATTAGTTAAGTTGATCCCATTGAGCCAAGAATTATGCAAATAATTTTAATGTCCTCAGGTACATCCAATATTGGCCACTAAACCATTTACATATTTACAACATCTCATGCTTAACAATCATTCTTAAGAAAATCTCTTAAATAAATTGCATCTTATGCAACTATTTAAAATTTCTTAAAATAATTGCCCCAATGGAGGGCCTATGTTATAATTACTTTAATTATAGCATTTCCAACTTAATCATTTGTTTGGAAGATTTTATGGTCATTCTATTTACTATTAAGGTCTCACTTTGCACATTATCCATTTAGCATGCATATATCATATAATTGCATACATTCTCATACATCTCATGCATTCATGGATAAGCAGTAAATATGGTATGATCATGGACTTTCTAAGGGATTCAATTCTGAGCCACCAAGAATTGAATCCAGGCATTCCTAAGTGCATTTCATTCATTCATTTTACAAGAGTTGCTGAAGGAGTACATAATCAACACTTGATCTTGAATTCCTCCCACTGGTCCCACCAATGCTCTTGACCTCCTTGAACTTCTTGCAATCCAATATTACATAGTAATCCTTGGCATACCAAGGCGAATTTACAAGAACTTAAATAAATGAAATTACAACCCAAAAATTATTACAAATTAATAATACATGCCCAAAATAAATTAAAATAAATTAATTAATTTACAATCCCAAAGAAACATAAAAGAAATAAATCCAATCACATTGGTCTTTTATAGTCCATGATCATCCATCATGCATATCACTATTTAACAATTAAATAAAACATACATACTTAAATTAAATTGAATATCTCATATTCAACTTAAAAATCCAGATTTGAATATGATTCAAATAAATTTAAAAATTCATATTTGAATCTCATTCAAACAAATTTAAAAATTCAGATTTGAATCACATTCAAACAACTTCAAAAATTCAGATTTGAATCACATTCAAACATTTTTTAAAAAATCAGATTTGAATCACATTCAAACATTTTTTAAACAATCAGATCTGAATTTTATTCAATCAATTTTAGAAAATCAGATTTAAATATGATTCAAACAACTTTAAAAATTCAGATTTGAATCACATTCAAACAACTTTTAAAATTCAGATTTGAATCACATTCAAACAATTTTTTAAAATTCTGATTTGAATCATAATTTAATTGTGTGATAAAAAATACTAATTAAACACTTTAATTATCAAAGAATAGGCCTTAGATCATACAACAATTGCAGAATTAAAAGCCAAACATTAAACCACCCATGGAAGCCAAACCATGCGCACCATTGATGGTGTTTTTTCAAGCATGCCGCCAACTTGCTTTGCAACCAGCAATGAACTTTTGATCTCATGATCAAACACACAATTAAATCATATAATCAACAATCTAAATGGCAAATATAGTGGCTCTGATACCAATTGAAGGAACGGAAGCGTGAAAAACACAAGTTTATACCATTGAATTCAAAAATTTTCACCTAGGATCACATGCATCATGCAAGATTTATTTTTATCTATTTGATTTCAATGATAAACAACATATTAAAACTCTTTTAATATGTTTTTGGATCTGTATTTGCCATTTAAGATTTTAAAATTAATCAGATTAATTTTAGAACCCTAGATTAAATCAAGAACGATTACACTAACCTCTTGATGCACTGCAGCGTGTCTGCACCTTTAAGATTCGTCTTGAGGACACCAGATGTTGTCCCTCTAGCTTATCCACACCAAGAACACCTATGGCATCCCTTGAACAGCTTCTAAAGCCTTTTCTATTAATTAGAAATTCAAGTTCTGCCTTTTAAGAGATTAGAGATGTAAACAGGACACTAGAAACAATTTCTAGTGTTCTTAATTCAAGAGATTGATGGCTAATCTCTTTGAATTGATAAGAGATGAAGAAGAAGAGATAAAAACCCTCAAAGTGGCATGACAAAGGAGTGTGGCTGCTGGTTGTGTTTTATTTTCTCATAACAACACTTAAATAGCTAGGTTAACACATTAAACCCTTGCCACATGTCACCCTTTGATTAGCTCTAGGTTTAAGTGACCCAATCACATTGTGCCAAGTGTCAAACCTATATTTAATCTTGATTTTAATCATCTTACATGATTAAAAAACATTTGGCAAGCTTATGTGTTATGCCATGTGTCACCATCTCATGGTGCCACGTGTCACACTGCAAAATGACCAAAATGCCCCTGTGTCTTAATTTTGAGTTCTTAACCCAAAATAATTATTTTCTTCTTCTAATTAATTTATATCAAATATAAATTAATTAATTAATCTCTATTAATTAATTTCTCATTCATTAAATTCATATTTAAACACTTTAAATATAAATTTAACTTATATTATACATCCAATAATCTAGATTTGGTTTCAAGTTATGCTAGGGACTTTGCAATCTAATTGCAAACCAAACCTATTTAATTAATCAATTTAAACTCTTTAATTAATTAATTAAATCATATTTAATTAGGTGATAACTTGTGTATGTGTGTGACTTACTAGGCTCATCACTAATTGGCAATGAGACATGATATCAACTCTTAATATCATCAGAACTCTTTCTTACCATAAATGATTTCTCTAAATCATTTTATGAACCTCATAGACCATGGTTAACACCTAGCATAGCATGCCATGGCCACCCAATTAGTAATAAGGTTTACCTTAAATGAACCTATAATCATATGTTACCATGCACTAGAATCTCTCTGTTACAAAATCCCAACTCAAGCTGGAGTCATGGCTTATGTCAAACTCCATTTGCTATGAATATTATGTTCTCTTTTAATTCCAGTTCTTGATTAAAAAGATTTTCTCATCAGAAACTCTTTTCTGATTAAATGTATCTGTCCTGGCCAGGAACTTGAATCATCAAGAACAATTAAATGAACATAGGATTTTATCTCTATTTACTTAGAGGAACAGATTCCATCTTGATCAACACCTACCTCCATATATAACTAGTAGGAGCCATCACATGCCCATATACCCATACACAGTACAAGTATGAAAGCAGTATCAAACTCAAACTACCTATATACAAGATAATTATGCTATCTCAGGTCTAAAGATTATATGCATTGATATGATTTATGACAAAACATTGACAAGAGTAAACTCCATGTGCTTGTCATAAGTGTCACTGGTTCGGCCTACTTATCATTTATAAGTGCCTATCATGTTTGTTATATGGCATGAGACTCACCATTCCATCTTATTTATATCTCATATAAATAACTTGGGAACAAACATGAATACAATCTTTCTGGATAAGTCATGTCCTTATTATGAAGTATCCTCGATTGTGAACCTATTTATGATACTTTGTGCTAGAAATATTGTCACTCATATTCTTAACAACTTAAGAATAATATTTCTAACAAAATATCAATGGACCTTTTCTATTACACATAAATATATTATGTAAACGGAAAAGTGGAAATGCCTTTTATTAATAAAAATATGTACAAGATACATACTAAATGATATGCTCTAGGGCATACTACTAACAGATAGTGGAGCACTAATGAAGTTTATGATTTATTTAATCCAAGTTTTCCATAATTCCCACATTTTCCTCATATGTTTTACTATTTAGATTATGTACCACCATTTTAATTTTTCATAATACTTTCAAAGTGTACTATCACTCATTTTTAATGGACATTGAGGTCAAAAGGCAAGTCGGGATGTCAAATGACCATAATGCTCCTATTCGGGTTGTATTCTCGATTTTTCGGTAATATCGAGTTTTGTCGTTTTCTCGATTTCTCGTTTTTCTTTGTACTAATTAATTAATTTTTCTTTGATATTTCTAATGACATTTATACTTTAATAGTTGCTTATTTAAGTTTTTAATTAATTTTTCTTTGATATTTCTAATGACATTTATACTTCAATAGTTGCTTATTTAAGTCTTAAAAAATATTTTTCAGGGTTCCCCGCGGTCCAAGGCTAGTCAACAGTCCACGCTGTAACTTCCCGGTGTGGTCATCCATCGCCATGGTTTTCGGCTCGTTTAACTTGGTTACATTTCATTGCTATTATTTTTTCTTTGTTTTTCTTGTATTTTCTTTTCTTGTATTTCATTATTTTATGTCTCCTCACCCATATTTAAGTGTAGTTCTAGGCATTCTAGCTGTCCGGACAGACACTGGTCACCGAAATAGTAGAACGCACTACCGAACATAGGGGTGTTACAATTCTCCCTCCCTTAAAATAAATTTCGTCTCGAAATTTTACTTGGCATCAGTTTCTGAACAGCTGTGGGTGCTGTGTCCTCATATCCTCTTCACGTTCCCAAGTAGCTTCCTAGCCTGAATGATGGTTCCACAACACTTTAACCAGGTTTATCTGTTTGTTCCTCAGCTGCTTCACCTCATATGCCAGAATCTCTATGGGTTTTTCCTCATATGAGAGGTCTGGATTTACCTCAATCTCTTCAACTGATAGTACGTGAGATGGGTAAAATCTTTACCTACTTAACATGGACACATGGAAGACACTGTGTATCTTTTCTAGCTCTGGAGGTAATGCCAACTAATATGCCAAATGACCCACTCTCTCCAGAACCTCATATGGTCCGATGAAACGAGGACTCAGTTTTCCCTTTCTGCCAAATCTCATAATCCTCTTCCAAGGAGAAACTTTGAGGAATACCTTATCACCCTCTGCATATTCAATATCTCTTCTCTTCAGATCAACATAGAACTTCTGACGGTCTAATGCAGCCTTGAGTCAATCTCTAATCAATCTGATCTTTTCCTCTGTCTGCTGAATAATTCCTGGCCCAATCATCTTTCTTTCACCTACTTCATCCCAACATAGGGGAGTTCTGCACTTTTTGCCATACAAAGCTTCATATGGAAGCATCCTAATGCTTGATTGGTAGCTGTTGTTATAAGCAAACTCAATCAAAGGCAAGTGTGTATCCCAACTACCTTCAAACTCAATCACACAAGCCCGTAGCATATCCTCCAATATCTAAATTACCTTTTCAGACTGGCCATCTGTCTGTGGGTGGAATATTGTGCTGAAGTTCAATCTAGTTCCTAGGGCTCTCTGAAGACTGCCCCATAATGTAGAAGTGAACCTAGGATCTCTGTCAGATACAATCGATACTTGTACTCTATGTAGTCTTACAATCTCATTTATGTACAATCTGGCCAATCACTCTAGGCTATAGTCCATCTGGACTGGCAAAAAGTGAGCAAACTTGGTTAGTCTATCAACTATAACCCACACTGCATCATGACTATTCTATGTCCTCGGAAGTCCCATCACAAAATCCATAGTTATTCGTTCCCATTTCCACTCTGGTATTGGTAATGAATGTAACAAACCAGCTAGAACTTGATGTTCTGCCTTCACTTGCTGACAAATTAGGCATTTGGAAACAAAATCAGCTACATCCCTTTTCATACCCATCCACCAGTAATGCTCTTTCAGCCCTCTTTACATTTTAGTTCCACCAGGATGCATAGCAAAAGGAGACTCATGTCCCTCCTTCATAATGATCTGTCTCAAGTCAACATCATTAGGAACACACATTTTGCCCTGATGTAGTAGTAAACCATCATCTCTCACAGAAAATTCAAGTTTCTTGCCCTGCTGGACTTCTTTCAGTAGCTTTTGATATTTATCATCACTTTGAGTAGCCATTTTGATCTGATCAATCAACACTGGCTGTACATGCTATGCAACTATTGTCTGTCCCTCATCATCAATCTCCAAACTGGCATGCTGTGCTTTCAATTCACGTACCATGGACAAAGGAGAAACTCTAAGACTTGCCATAGTCTTGCGACTTAAGGCGTCAGCCATCACATTTGCTTTCCCTGACTGATAGTTTATTAAATAATCATAGTCTTTAATATGTTCTAACCATCTCCTCTGCCTCAAATTCAATTCCTTCTGGGTGCCCAAGTACTTCAAGCTCTTGTGATCTATGTAAATGTAGCATTTCTCCCCATATAAATAGTGTCTCCAGATCTTTAGAGCAAAAGCAATAGCTACAAGCTCCAAATCATATGTTGGGTAGTTCCTCTCATGCAGTTTCTGCTGGTGTGATGCATAAGCAATGACGTTCCAATCTTGCATCAGTACACAGCCTAACCCATTGTGAGAAGCATCACTATAAACTGTGTATTCTTTACCTGGGGCAGGTAAAGTAAGGACTGGAGCTTCAGTCAAACACCTTTTTAACTCATCAAAACTCTACTGACATTTATCTGTCCACTGAAATTTTACATCTTTCCGAAGCAGCTTGGTCAGTGGAGAAGCTAACATAGAAAACCCTTTCACAAACCAGTGGTAATATCCAAATAAACCCAGAAAACTGCAAATTTCTGTGATATTCTTGGGCGGCTTCCAATTAAGGATAGTTTCTACCTTGTTGGAATCTACCTTGATCCCTTCAGCTGACACAACATGTCCCAAGAAGGAGATTTCTTTCAGCCAAAATTCACATTTCGATAATTTGGCATATAGTTGTTTCTCCCTTAAAGTCTGCAGTACAATCTGTAGATGTCTGTAATGCTCCTCTGCATTCCTCGAATATATCAAAATATCATCAATAAACACCACCACAAATTAGTTGAGGTATGGTCTGAAGATAGTGTTCATTAGATCCATAAAAGCAATTGGAGTATTTGTTAACCCAAATGGCATTACCAGAAACTCATAGTGGCCATATCAAATTTTGAAAGCAGTTTTTGGAATACTCTGCTCTTGCACTTTCAAATGATAATAACCAGATCACAATTTAATTTTGGAGAATACAGCTACACCCTTCAACTGATCAAACAGATCATCAATGCGAGGCAATGGATATCTATTCTTTATTGTTACCTTATTCAACTGACGGTAGTCAATAAATAAGCGAAAAGTGCCATCTTTCTTCTTAACAAACAATACTGGCACTCCCCAAGGTGACACACTAGGGCAGATGAAGCCCTTTTCAAGTAGTTCTTGCAACTGTACCTTCAACTCCTTCAACTCTGCTAGTGCCATTCTATATGATGTTATGGAGATTGGATCCACACTAGGCATAACATTAATCTCAAACTGCACTTCTCTTTCTGGAGGTAATCCTGGCAATTCATCAGGAAACACATCTGGAAAGTCATATACTGTAGGGATGTCCCTCAATGTTGGACTCCCCACTTGGGTGTCTACCACATGTGCCAAGTATGCTTCACACCCCTTTCTGATCATTTTTCTAGCTAGTGCAGCCGAAATGATGTTTGATGGCAATAGCTGCCTCTCCCCGTGTATTATCACTTCACTGTACTGAGGGAGACCAAAAGTGACTATTTTCAGTCTGCAGTCAATCATGGCGTGATGCCTCGCTAACCAATCCATGCCCAAGATGGTATCATAATCTTTGAAGGGCATTTCAATGATATCAGATAGAAAAGGATGCCTTTGGATCACCAAAGGACAATCCCTATACATTCTATTAACCCTAACCTCTTGTCCTAGCAGACTTTTTACTAGCACCTCAAAGTCCATTTTCACACATGGAACAACAATGCAATCAATGATGCTAGTACTCACATAGGAATGGGTAGAACTCAGATCAAATAACACAAACACATCTTGATTAAAAGTTGAGAAGGTACCAGCCACAATATCAGATGTCTCAGCCTCTTCTCTCTGTCTCATTGCGCAGACTCTGACTGGAGCACTGCCTTGCTCTGATTGATTCACTGTGCCTTGGCTGCCTGCTAGACTACCTCTACCCCTGCCTCTACCTCTACTAGGTGGTTGTGAACCTCTGGTGACAAGATTCTGAACTGACCCTTCAGCAGTAGTAGGAGGTGGCCCAATTCTACGGGCACTGGTGCAGTCCTTGGCAAAATGTCCTGTGCCTCTACAGTTATAACAGGCTCCTATGGCCTTGTAGCATACCCCACCATGGTTTCTACCACAAGTTTCACATTAGCAGGGAGGGTAGGAACGTCTGGTACTCTATTGACCAGATGGAGGAGGTTTCTGTCCCGAATATCTTCCCTTACTGGACTTTTTACCACCTCTGTTGTGTCCTCCAAAGTTCTTTCTCTTCCTAGTAGGACCACTGGAACTCTGATCTACTGACTTCCCCTCTTTCTCTTTTTCTGTCTTCTCTGATTTCTTTTTCTCTGGGGCCGCTTCTGACTCAATTCTCTCTAATTCCAGTGCTTGAGAAATAAGCTCAGAGAAGTTGTTATGTTTGAATCCGACTACTTGTAGTATTAGACTGGGCTTCAAGCTGGTTTCAAACCTCTTACATCTCTCCCTACTGGTAGAAAGTAGACTTACTGCATAATGGCTCAGGTGGGAAAATTCCCTTTCATATTTAGCCACCGATCTACTCCCCTGTTTCAGACTTAGGAACTCTTGCAGCTTCTTGTCCACATAAGCATCAGGGACATATTTTTGTCTGAATTCCCATAGAAAATCATTCCATGTTAGCAGTGAAGGTTCTACTAGACTATGGGGAATTGTTTTCCACCAGTTATATGCATTCCCCTATAGCAGAGAC
This sequence comes from Hevea brasiliensis, assembly GCF_030052815.1. Lineage (NCBI taxonomy): Eukaryota > Viridiplantae > Streptophyta > Magnoliopsida > Malpighiales > Euphorbiaceae > Hevea > Hevea brasiliensis. The sequence continues at coordinate 24,416,293 of NC_079494.1, forward strand.
ATTGAATATTAAAATCTGAGCTCCTCTATACAATGTAGCTTCTTGAACACCCTATCCATTCTCTCTAACCATTGTTCTGCCTCTAGAGGATCTACTGTCCCCTTGAACTCAATAGCCCCATATTTAATCAGCTTGTCATATTGTCTAGCTGAAGACTATGGTTGTACCACTAGTGTCTGTAGTGGGACTTGAGTAGGTATGTTACCAGCCATCTGTTGGAACATTGTAGCCATCTGCTGTGCAAAATGAACAGGAAACTGCGGTATTGAGGGGGCTAGTGCAGCTGATCCACTGACATTGTGTAGGGCTGGGGCATCTCCTTGTACCTCAGCCTCTATTGATTGATCGACTGAATGATCCCCCTCTTCCATAGTCAATTTGAGGATCTTAGACCTCCTGAACAATAACACAAGGAGATTTCCTCCTGTTAGTGCATATTTATAATGTAATATACTGTATGTATCAAACAATGATATTGAGCAGTTGTACTATGAAGAAAGAATATTCACATTACAAGTGAAAACAGAATTTAAAAACCAAGCTCTGATACCACTAAAACATGTCACACCATACCCCTCCGTAAGACATAATATGATCCTGTAGTATACCTAATGAATTATCAACTTCATCTACTGATAACCCATTAAATACATTACAAGGGATTTTAAACCTTTTCTTACTTCTTTTTACAATGGTGAGCACTATTTACAGGTATTAAAATTTTTTTAATTGAAGTGAAACCAGATAACACATTTGAAGTATTAATAATTTTTATAAATATTTTGGCAAAGTGCCATCTATATTTTGAATAAAACAGTTCTTCAAAAACCTGTAAAAAGCACTTCCAATATTTTGTTCAATCCCCAAACTCCAATATCCAATCAACACAATAAGTTTCTCAACGTTTGCCAACTCAAATCCACCATAATTTTCCAGTGTTTTCAAAAGTTAAGATAAAAGAAATATATCACAATATTTACAGCTAAAATAATTTACAAATTTAGTTTACAACTTTAATGTACAATTTTAATGTACAATTTTAATTTACAACTGCTCAAAACCAAGAACAATATATACATACAGTGAACATACATTACAATATAAAATGCAAAATATGTTATACTCAATATACCCGATGAACTCTCAATATAGCACTAGCAGCCTAGTTTGCTGCCCTGTCAGTCCATCTACCTAGGACAGCAATGAAAAGCTATCGCTGAGCCAATATCTCAGTGGTGCACAACATTAACAAACTTTAAACCACAAATCATAAGTCATATAAATAGTGGATACTTAAAACCATAGTTAAATTCAAAGATAATGAATGTCATAAAGATTTTAAACTCCATTTCACAATATCACAATAAATATCAATAAATCACACACACAGCTTAATCATGGTTCCATAGTCCAATCGTCCCAAAAGCCGATGGTTAGTGAGGAATAACACAGCTAACCAGCAAATATATGAGTACTCTCATCCTCAACAGGCACACACCTCAATACTTCAGCCAGAGAGGGAATTCAAAGTCAATTCGTCCGACTAGACAAGCTAGCGAGGAATTCAATCAATATATATGATAGCTGTGGTTTCAAACCATTTACAATGTTTTTCAAGCAATAAGTATCCATCAAATATCATTCAAACAATTTTTCACAATTTAAACAATAACAAACAATTTGTCATAATTTATTTCAATTGAAAATTCAAAAGAAATAACTGTTATGCACAAACCTCTGATAAATGTCTCTTGGCCCTAAGTCAGTGTTTCCTTCCCCTTCCCTGTGTCTTTGCTAACTAAAACACACAATTTGAAGTGTTTCAATACTCATTTAAACTGTCTCTAACAATAAGGCTTAATAATTAATTTATTAAATTCTATTATTTTCCTTAGTCAACCTAAAATGTTGACCTTCGATGCACTCTAGGTGAATTAGGTTTAATGTTACCAATATGTCACATTTTATAGCCTTTTAGTGTTGGTACATGTTACCAAATTCATTTTCAAGTATATTGCATTTTATTACAATTTGTCAGATTTCGGCATACTAATTTGACCTAGCAGGATGACCTAGTTCCCTCAGTTTTTGGGTTTCGGTCCAAACTACAAACTTGTAGGTCTATGTCTTATTGCACGCAGGGCAAAATTTCAGGTCATTCTGATTTGTGTAGACCAAGTTATGATCAATTTACCAATGCTGGACAGAATGCACCAAAATGGTAGGCTTAGGTCATTTTTAGGTCACTTTTGGTTCGACCAGTTTTGGTACCTGAACTTGTGCAAGCTATTTGGCTTGGTTCTGGTCATTTATGGGCTTTGGTGTCTTGATAAAAATTGTAGATATATATCTAAACTATTCATGGTAAAAATTTCAGGTCATTTGGACCTGTTTTGAGTAAGTTATGGTCAAAACACTAACTTCTGCCCAAATAGTCAATTTTCAGGCTCTCAAGTCACTAATCCGGATTTGGTCATTTTTCAAGTCACCTTCTAGGCAGAATTTATGTAAGCTTTCTTCATGAAAGTTGGCACATTTTGTGCCTAGTTTCACCTCCAATTGGTCTCATACCAATTGGAGTCACACACTTAAGGTTCTAAGCTAAAATATATACTACCCTATTACACATTGTTCATCCCTTACCAATTACACATCCTATACTTACCAAGTTAACTCTTTCATGCCAATTCTGGTTTGTACCATACCACTAACACACTTTACAACACATTTTGGTCATTTTGGACAGCTTTTAACCATTCTCAATATACACACTATAACTCAAAATTTTCTAAAGTCCATTTACACAAATTAACCACATGAACATACCTCATTTACATATCCAAATCCAAACAATTATTCACATACACATGCTGCCACCATAAGCAACATAATTTAACAATATTTCATGAACTTAAGCACTTCAATCTTCTTCATGAGGCTACCACAAGTTTACACATACCCATCAACTTCCATTTTCACTTTTCAAGCTTACAAATCAAACCTTACAATTGGAATTCAACTTCAATACAATTAAACATTTAAATCATCATCCAAAGAACTATTTACATGCAAGGACAAGTTGTTCATGGTGAGGTTTGATGGCTGCCAAAATGGCTCAACTCCAATAATTCATCAAACATAAAAAATTCTTCCATAAATCAACTACTCACAACCTTGGTTACACTTTTAATGAAACAAGAATTTAAAACACCCACTTACCCCTTTTGGACTTCTTCAAAACTTCACCCAAACTTATCTTTCTTGCTCCAAGTATGCTGCCCAAGGTGTGTAGACAAGGTTTAGTGAAAGAACCTAGTGGAAAAAGTGACTTAACCAAGGTTGCATGGAGCTCACCATGGACGGCTATGGAGTTTTCTCTCAAGTTGATTTTGGCTGGATGTCCCAAGGTTGAAGATGACAGAATTTTCTGTCCAAAGGCTAATTAAAAGTCCACTTAGGTGATGTTAGTGGAGCACTAATGAAGTTTATGATTTGTTTAATCCAAGTTTTCCATAATTCCCACATTTTCCTGATATCTTTTACTATTTAGATTATGTACCACCATTTTAATTTTTCATGATATTTTCAAAGTGTACTATCACTCATTTTTAATAGACATGGAGGTCAAAAGGCAACTCAAGATGTCAAATGACCACAATGCCCCTATTTGGGTTGTATTCCCGATTTTTCGGTAATACCGAGTTTTATCATTTTCTCAATTTCTCATTTTTCTTTGTACTAATTAATTAATTTTTCTTTGATATTTCTAATGACATTTACACTTCAATAGATGTTTATTTAAGTCTTAAAAATATTTTTTAGGCTTCCTCGCGGTCCAGGGCTAGTCAACGGTCCACGCCGCAACTTCCAGGTGCGGTCACCCATCACCATGGTTTTCGACTCGTTTAACTTGGTTACATTTCATTGCTATTATTTTTCCTTTGTTTTTCTTGTATTTTCTTTTCTTGTATTTCATTATTTTATGTCTCCTCACCCATATCTAAGTGTAGTTCTAGGCATTCTAGCTGTCCGGACAGACACTGGTCACCGGAATAGTAAAATGCACTACCAAACATAGGGGTGTTACACCCATCAACAGTATGTCATCCACATATAAGACAAGGAAAGTGATAGCACTGTCACTAACTTTCTTATATACACATGGCTCATTGTCAATTTCGATAAAACCAAATGATTTAATGGGTTCATCAAAACGGATGTTCCAACTCTTCGAAGCTTGTTTCAACCCATAAATGGATCACTTTAGTTTCCATACCTTGGAACCATCTTGGAATTCAAAACCCCTAGGTTGTTCCATGAAAATGTTTTCTTCAATTTATCCATTGAGAAAAGCTATTTTGACATCCATCTGCCAAATCTCATAATCATAGTATGCAGCTATTGCTAATAGAATCCTAATTAATTTAAGCATAGCAACAGGTGAGAAAGTCTCCTCATAGTCGATTCTTTACCTTTGGCGAAACCTTTTCGCTACTAACCTTGCCTTATAGGTCTCTACCTTTCCATTAGAACCAATTTTCTTCTTGAAAACCCATTTGTTCCCTATAGGTACAATACCTTCAGGTGGGTCAACAAGATCCCAAACTTGATTCTTATACGTGGAATCAATCTCGGATTTCATAGCATCAATCCATTTTGAAGAGTTTATATCTGATATAGCTTCTTCATAGGTAAGTAGATCATCTCCATGATCTACTTCTTCATGAGTAGACAACTCTTGTTCTTTCTCATGAAGGAAACCATATCTCACTGGTGGGACCCTGGTTGTTCTACGAGGAATAGCTATAGATGTTTCATCAATGGGTGTAGCTTAACTATATGGATCTATATCCATCTGATCTGTTGGTTGGTCAGAATTCTCCAATTCTAACTCCATTTGCCTTCCTTTGCCTCCTTCCTGAACAAACTATTGTTCAAGAAATGTGGCATCTCTACTTATCACAACCTTTTGTGATGTAGGCAAATAAAAATAATATCCAAAACTATCTTTTGGATATCCAACAAATCGACCCTTTTCTGATCTGGTTACCAATTTATCAGTGTTTAGCTTTTTGATATAAGCTGGACAACCCTAAATCTTAACATGCTTAAGACTTGGTTTTCTTCCATGCCATATATCATAAGGTGTGGAAGAAACTAATTTTGATGGAATCCTATTCAAAATATACAAAGCTGATTCTAATGCAAATCCCCAAAAGGAGATTGGCATATCAGTATAGCTCATTATACTACGTACCATATCCAATAGGGTACGATTTCTCCTTTCAGATACACCATTCAGCTGTGGTGCTCCTGGAGGAGTCAGCTGGAAAACAATGCCATGCTCTGTCAAGTATTCATCAAATTCAATACTCAAATATTCACCTCTACGATCTGATCGAAGAGCTTTAGTACTCTTTCCTATTTGATTTTTTACTTCAAATTTAAATTCTTTGAACTTTTCAAAGGATTCATGTTTGTATTTCATCAAATACAAATACCCAAACCTTGATTTATCATCAGTAAAGGTAATAAGGTAATGAAAACTGCCTCTAGTCATTTCCTTAAATGGACCACATACATCACTATGTATTAGCTCTAAAATATTTTCAGCCCTTAGCCCTTGTCCAACAAAGGGTGATCTAGTCATTTTGCCCTGAAGGCAAGATTCACAAGCTAGAGTAGGCTCAGAGCCCAATGAGGATAGAATCCCCATTTTCTCTAATTTTGCAATCCTATCTTCTGCAACATGAGATAACCTTAAGTGCCAAATATATTTTCAACTTGAGTTGGTTTTCACCATGGCATTGCATTCATTTAGATCACTTGCATTCATTTTGAGTTTGCCATTATTATCCAAATAATAAAGACCATCATTCATATAAGCCGAACCAACATATTTATTTCCAAAATAAATATTATAAACATCATCTGTGAACTGAAATTCATAGCCATTTCTAGCCAAACTAGATATAGAAATGATGTTCTTAAAAGCATCAGGTACATATAAAATATTATCTGAACACAAAATATGTCCAAACATGTAAAAAGACTTAGATCCTATGGCTAAAGATTCAACAGTTGAGCCATTGCCAATCCGGACTCTAACATCTTGAGAACGTAAGCTGCTACTATTTGCTAGTCCCTGCATATCATGAGAAATGTGAGAACCTAATTATGACCAGAACCTAATCAAATAATTGAGCAAAGTGAAGTTTACTGTACTGAGATTTCCAGAATTTTCATTTGAGCAGCAATGTTTGGAGGACTATAACTCTCTCTAGAAAACTCGGATTTAGGCGATTCTTGAACCGATGGAAACCTAAGGCATAGTAGAACATTTCATATGAAGAAAGTTAGACCAAATTATGAACTTAACTTGGTCAAATTACTGACCAAAGTTGGACCAAAATCTGCCAAAACCCAAAATTTCAGCAGGAACAGTACACGTGAATAGTAAACTTATTTTGGCCATAACTTGAGCTACAAAACTCCAAATGGAGTGATTCAAAAAAAGAAATTCAACTAGACAAAATAAGGAACATTTTCTATGAAGGAAGTTTTGTCAAATTCCAACAGTAAATCGACCAATGAAACAGTGTAACTTCAAAGCACCAAAACCGAAAATTGGCAATTTTGCCAAAATGACCTAAGCTTTGAGAAAGTGATCAAAACCAACAAGTTTTAAATGAAAAATGTAGTATGTTTGAAGTGCCAAAGTCAATGTACATATTTTCTATGCAAAAGTCAACATTTTAGTTGACTAATAAAGTGAATAGTGACATGAAAACTTGAAATAAGCTTGGAAATGAATTTGGTAATTGATTCCAACAAGTTTTAAATGCAAAATGTGGTACATCGGGAGTGTTAAAACCAATGTACCTATTGTCTATGCAAAAGTCAACATTTTTGTTGACCAATGAGGTGAATAGTGACACCAAAACTTGAAATTCAAAATTTGAAATTAGAAATGCATCTAGGGGACTTTAAATTGCAATTGGCAATTAATACTAGTAAATGTAAAACTCAAAATGTGGGATCTTGGTGTAATTAGAATTAATATATCCATTAAGTATAAAAAGGTCAACATTTTGGTTGACTAGTATGGTGAATAGTAATCAAAATGATTAGTGAATTAAGATGAAGACCTAGAACCAATTCTAAGCTTAAATGCTTAGAATTGTATGACAAATATGGACTATGCATCCTAGTCAAAATTGTTAAAAAGAAATTAGGCCATAAATTAGAAATCCATGAAATATTCATGGATTACTTCAAACATGAAAAATAAGTCACCTAATTGATGTGAATAGATAGTTAGGGCATATATGCCCATCACAAATGGAATTCATAAAATATTAGTAACTCAACTTGAAATATAAAATTTGTAATTACATAAGTAGATTCTTGAATGTATAAATGAGAAAGGAAAAATGTTTTGAATACAATGGTACATGTGAATCATTGTTTAGAATTGGGATCAATATGAATAACATAATGAATGGATAAATAAACCATATAAATGTATGAATGAGACATTAGTTCTCATTATTGTAAAGAGAAGAAGTATTTTGAGTACAATGGTATAAAAGGATAATTGATGTGAATTGTGATAATATAAATGATCAAATGAATGTATGAATTATGATTGAAATTTATCATGAAATAATGAAGTGATAAAGCACAATATATTAATATTTTAAAATATCAAATGCCCTAGTATACCTAACAAGATTGGTTTGGATAGTTTGGCATGCCAATAGGGTATTGTTTTAGCAGTACTGCGAAAGGCTTTATGCCTGTATTCATGGCTTTTATGCCCGTATGCATGGCTTTTATGCCCGATTATGTGATATCATGGCTTTTTAGTCATACTGACTGCATACATGGTTGACGTTTTGCGTCCCATGATATGACGGCCCGAGGCACCGCGGTGTCCAGTGCCAACGACCCGTTATCCAGTCCAGTCGTTCAGTATAGGTTACTTGGGCATGGAAAAGTATAACTGTGAACTGATTATTAAAGAAAATACGAAAATTAAGTATCAGGAATGATTACAAAAATACAAAGAAGCTCAATATCATGAAGAAAATAATTAACGAAATGCATGAAGAAGTTAATATCATAAAACATGATTAGCACTCGACTAAACAATAAGTTAGTAATTACTCATTTCTTATGAACACAATAGCAAGGAAATTATTATCTTTATTTGCATATTATATTTTCTTGTATTATTAGCACCACTAAGCTTTATGCTTAGCGCGTCGCTTTTTGCAACGCGTAGGTACTGAAGATTTGGACAGAGGGCCCAGTAGACCACAGATTCGGTAAGGCAGTTCACAGTTCTGCATAGTGTCCGTGTCACCTCACCATCCACAGTGCATTGGTAGGACACTAGGTCCCATTTTGTATTTTGAGGTTTTTGTAAATTTTGTAATTAAACTCTTATTTTATCATGTGTATTTGAAACAAATGTAATATAATTTTGTATTAATGTAAGTACTTGTAAATTGTGATTATAAATCACATGTGAGAATTTATTTATGATTTGAGTCTAATGATGATGTGAAATGAATGAATGACAAATAGAGGAATTGTTAAGAAAATTGTGTTTGTGAAAGGAAAAGTGAATACATAACTGTGACTTGTACATGATTATCACATGAGACGAATGATTGAGAAATGAATGGTGAAAAATGTTGAGATTTTGATATTGAAGTTTGAGAGTGATGAGATGATTGAATATGATCATAGGAAGTGTTTTTCACAGTTCAAGAACTGCTTTCTATTTTTAGCCAGATCACTGCGGATTTTCTATAAAATTCTCGGAACCTCAAATAAATTATGATTTTGATAAATGACTTAAATAAATTATATTTCACAAATTATATTCAAAAGCATGATATAAATTAATTAAGATAAAATAGAGTGCTCGGCACACTGAGTGGCATAACTTGCTCGGCTACACTGTAGTCGGGTAAAGGGTGTCACACCTTCCGAAGGTTTATCCTTCTTGTCCTTTAGAGAAGTAAGATACTCTGGGCAGTTCCTTTTCCAGTGCCCATCCTTCTGAGAGTTGAAACACTTTCCTTTGCCTTCATCAGCTTTACTCTTCCCTTTCTATTTAGCTATTTTCTTAGAAGGACCAGGAATCTGAGATTTCTTTTTCTTATTGCCCTTCTTCTTGTTGAACTTTCCAGTAGAAAAAGTGTAACACCCCTATGTTCGGTAATGTGTTCTACTATTCCGGTGACCAGTGTTGTCCGGACAGCTAGGATGCCTAGAACAACACTTCGATATGAGTGAGGAGACATAAATTAATGAAATACAAGAAAAGAAAACACAAGAAAAACAAAGGAAAAATAATAGTAAAGAAATGCAACCAAGTTAAGCGAGCCGAGAATCCTAGTGATGGGTGACCGCACCGGGAAGTCACGGCGTGGACCGTTGACTAGCCCTGGACCGCGAGGAACCTTGGAAAATATTTTTAGGACTTAAATAGACCCCTATTGAGGTATAAATACCATAAGAAATATTAAATAAAAATTAAATAATTAGTACAAAGAAAAGTGAGAAATCGAAAAACGGACAAAATCCGGTGTTACCGAAAAATCGGGAATCAACCCGAACAGGGGCATTGTGGTCATTTGACATCCCAAATTGTCTTTTGACCTAAATGTCCATTAAAAATAAATAATATTATACTTGGAAAATATAATGAAAAATTAATTTAGGGGTACCTAATGTAAATAGTAAAAATGGAGGGTAAATTGACTAATTATCACATTTAAACATAAAATATAATTGATTTTGTGTAAGTGGAACACTAAGGATTATAATATGTAATTAGTGGGCAGATTACTCCACTCAACATCTTCATCTTCCTCAATTCACTCACCATTGCCGAAAATCCAAAAGCTTTCAATCCTCCCATGGCCACCCAAATGCATGGCCCTTTACACCCATTTTCAAGCTATATTTTCTTTACTTATCTTCATTAAAAGTGTTCTATACATCATGGGCAGTAGATAGGCAGCAAGAAATGAAATTTTTTATGGAATTTTGAAGAATTTCCACAGTGGTAAGTTTGTATTTTTGATTGTTGCTTTGTTAAAGTTTGTAAGAATGTTATGGGTGTTTGATTTATGGAGAAATTTTTGAGGTTTGATGTTGAATGGGGAATGTGTACTTTTGGTAGCCATGGAAACACCTTGGAGGTAGTTTATTTGAGCTTGTAAATGGTGAATTAAATGATTGATTAAATGTATATTGTGTAGGAAATTGTTTGGGTGATGTATACTTAGTATATGTAAATGTAAAATGAGATTTAAAGCTTGGAAAGTAATGGAATGTAAGTATACCATTGTGGCAGTTTGCTAACTCTTGAAGAATGCTGGAATTCATGCTTGGTTTATGGAATAATGATGTTAAAATGTGTTGGTTGTTATGGCAGTTTGAGTGTGTGTAAGGTGGTGTGAAGTGGGACATGTAAATGAGCATAAAAAGGTGATTGAATTGTTGTAAATTGGATTGAAAAATTCTGCACTTGTTGGTGCATGTTGAATGTAATTGTAAGCTGCCAAAATGACCTATAATGTGTTGTGAATTATGTTTAGGTTGTGGTATAATCAGAATTGGTTTGAATGTTAAGTTTGGTGAGTGTTAAAAGTGATACTTGATGTGTATGTAAGAATTTCAATAAGGCAGTTTGAGTTTTAGGCCAAGAACTTTAATTGTGTGGCTCCAATTGGTATGAGACCAATTGGAGGTGAAACGAAGCACAAAATGTGCCAACTTTCATGAAGGAAGCTTACCAAAATTCTGCTTGCAAGGTAGCTTGAAAAATGACCAAATCCGGATTAAGTGCAAATGAGGCCTGAAAATTGACCATTTGGGCAGCAGTTAGTGTTTAAGCCATAACTCAGTCAAAAAAGGTCCAATTGACCTGAAATTTTAACCATGAATATTTAAGACCCATATCTACAAGTCTTATGAAGACACCAAAGCCCAGAAATGACCATAAGCAAGTCAAACAGCTTGCACAAGTTCGGGTCCAAAAACTGCCCGAACCTAAAATGACCTAAAGTGACCTAAAATGACCAATTTTGGTGCAATTTGACCAGCAATAGTAAAATGACCATAACTTAGTCTACATAACTCAGAATGACCTGAAATTTTGCCCCGCGTTCCATAAGACATAGATCTACAAGTTTGTAGTTTTGACCGAAACCCGAAAACCGAGGGAACTAGGTCGTCCGGCTAGGTCAAACTAGTATCCTGGAATCCAGCAAATTGCAAGAAAATGCAGTATACACGGAAATGAACTTGGTAACATGTACCAACCCTAAAAGACTATCGAATGTGACATATTAGTAACGTTAAAACCTAAATTACCTAAAACGCATCGAGGGTCAATATATTAAGTTGATTAAGCAAATAATAGCATTCAGTGAATTATTTATCAAACATTATCGTTAGAGACAGTTTAATTAAGTACTGAAACACTTCAAATTGTGTTTCTCAGTTAGCAAAGACTCAGGGAGAGGGAAGGAAACACTGAGTCAAGTCCAAGAGAGAGTTATCAGAGGTTTGTGCACAACTAGTTTTTAACTGATTTTGTTTGAATATTTCATATGATTAAATGACATACTTTTCTTATGTATTATGTTTAACAAGCATTGGATTTAATTCAATGATTATTGAAAATTGTTATAGTATGTATGAATTTAGCTTTGTGAAATGGTATTTCCACAAGTATTAAGCATTGTTATGGATTGAATAAATTATGTTTTGGAAAATTGTGATAGAACATGTTTTGAATTGTGATGGTAATTTTCATGGAAAAATGCAAATTTATGATTTGAATTGTGATGAGCATAAAAAATTATTGGATATAGGAATTGAATTTGAATCGAATTATATTGTGATTTATGCTCACTACAAGGATTGTGATATTATTTTATATCTCACTATAGATACTTGACTAGGTTATTACCCGTCTCTCTCATTTGTTGAGAAGACAATGGAGTTAGTTGTGTTTTGATTACCATGGTACGTGCACAGGCTTAGATTTTCCTCTGATTTGAGGTTAGATCTAAGTTTATTTTATTGTTATGGCCCTTGCGAACGATTCATTATTATGATGGTACTGTGCACGATGATTCGACCTCCCCGACCATAGGGAGTTAGAATCACATCGAATATGGCCCTTTCGGATTAGTCTTGCATAGTTAGTGAGATAAAAAAATAATTTTTGAGATACAGAATGATTTTTGAGATACAGAATGGTTTTTGAGATATAGAATGGCTTTTGAATGGTAAAGAATTGTGATTTCAATTATGGTTTATATATAATTGATTTTGTTGGAATTACTTAAATGGTTAGTCATGATTTGATCAATTGAATTTTGTGATCAAAGTCATTTATACAAATGATTTACATTATTGGCAATGAATATTTTGAGTTTTGGAATTTGATGAGTATTCAAATTTCCAAATTATTTACTGTAAATTTTGTTAATGTATATTGTACTATGTTTTAAATTATAGTTGTGCACCACTGAGTTCATCACTCAGCGATAGCTTTATATGCTGTCGCAGGTAAAAAGAGCATAGAGCAGTGAATAAGTTTCTTTGAAGACATATTTAGATCAGCTCCAGGTATATCATAGGTATACCCATGTACATAGGTTTTGATGTATGCATATAATAATATGTATGTAAATTATTTGGGCAGTTGTATAAAAACTCTTGTAAAACATTTTGGTATGTAATTAAATGTAAATTATTATAAATATAAATTTGAGATTTCATTTACTTGAATAGTTTTGTAATATAAATTTTAAGTCTTATAATCAATGAAATATTTCTTCATGATGAGATTAGTTTGAAAATGAATTGATTGTTTATTGAGAATTGAATTGTGAATTGAATTAAAGTTTATTGGAGTTGTATTTGAGAAAACATATTGGGAGCATTTTCTTTTGCAGGATTGAAGAACTGTTTTCTCAAAATACAGCCGGCACTTTGCTGAAATTTTGAAAAAAATTTTATAACACCAGATTTTAATCAATGATTTAAATTTCACAAAAATTGTTTTAAAATCCCTTGTAGTATATTTAATGGATTATCGGTAGGAGAAGTACGGTAATTCATTAGGTGTACTACGGGATCATGTTACATCTTACAGGGGAGTAGGGTGTGACAAGAAGATGCAATCAAAGCTACCACTTTTCCTTTATTGTCTGGCATATTCTTTTGGGCAATAACCAGCATGTTGAGTAAACCAGCCAAGGTGCATTCCTGTTTAGTCATATGGAAATTTGTCACAAAATTCCCAAAAGACTCAGGAAGGGACTGAAGGATCAAATCCGTCTGTAGTTAGAAATCCATGTTAAAGTCAAGATGTTCCAACTGCTCAATCAGTCGAATTATCTTGTGGACATGATCCCCAACATTCTGTCCCTCAGACATCCTCATGCGGAATAGCTGTCTAGATATCTCATACCTAGCATTCCTGCTGTGCTCATCATATAACTCTTGTAGGTGAAGGAGGATTTCACTCGCACTCTGCATGTTCTCATGCTGCTTCTGTAACTCATTACTCATGGAAGCAAGCATGTAACACTTAGCTCTTATATCATGCTCCTTCCACTTGTACAAAGTTTCATATTCCTCTTGAGTGGCCTCTGGAGGTAAGGGACCAGGAACATTTGAGTCTAGAACATATCCTATATATTCAAGGTTCAGGACAAGTTTCAAATTTCTTAGACAATCAGACAGATTAGGTCCTGTCAATCTATTGCTATCAAGTATGCTTGCAAGCATATTGGATGGTGGTGGTTGTTCTGTGCTCATTATTATTAGAAAATTAACTGCAGAAAATAACCAGATTTATTAGTAAATGTATCATGTAATTAACCAAAATGATTATGGTCTTTTAATCAAATTGGTCCTCCTATTAACTTAACGAATCCTACACATTCAAAGTAGAAAACGGAAATCCTAGTTGGATGGATTTCTAGTGGGTGATTGAATTCTTATAATTCTATTGATCATCCTTAGGTACATCCATTATTGGAATTACAATAAACTATAAGTGAGCAACTCCTTGCCCATCACATCTCATGTGAGGTTCAATCCTTTACCTAGTCCCTAATGCTCAAAATCTCATGTACATCCATTATTGACTTATCTTGCATTAGTTAAGTTGATCCCATTGAGCCAGTAATTATGCAAATAATTTTAATGTCCTCAGGTACATCCAACATTGGCCACCAAACCATTTACATATTTACAACATCTTATGCTTAACAACTATTCTTAAAAAAATTTCTTAAATTAATTGCATCTTATGGAACTATTTAAAATTTCTTAAAACAATTGCCCCAATGGAGGGCCTATGTTATAATTACTTTAATTATAGCATTTCCAACTTAATCATTTGTTTGGAAGATTTTATGGTCATCCTAATTACTATTAAGGTCTCACTTTGCACATTATCCATTTAGCATGTATATATCATATAATTGCATGCATTCCCATACATCTCATGCATTCATGGATAAACAGTAAATATGGTATGATCATGGACTTTTCTAAGGGATTCAATTCTGAGCCACCAAGAATTGAATCAGGGCATTCCTAGGTGCATTTCATTCATTCATTTTACAAGAGTTGCTGAAGGAGTACATAATCAACACTTGATCTTGAATTCCTCCCACTGGTTGCACCAATGCTCTTGACCTCCTTGATCTTCTTGTAATGCATTATTACATAGTAATCCTTGACATACCAATGCGAATTTACAAGAACTTAAATAAATGAAATTACAACCCAAAAATTATTACAACCTAAATAATACATGCCCAAAATAAATTAAAATTAATTAATTAATTTACAATCCCAAAGAAATATAAAAGAAATAAATCCAATCACATTGATCTTTTATAGTCCATGATCATCCATCATGCATATCACTATTTAACAATTAAATAAAACATACATACTTAAATTAAATTGAATATCTCATATTCAACTTAAAAATCCAGATTTGAATATGATTCAAACAAATTTAAAAATTCATATTTGAATCACATTCAAACAACCTTAAAAATTCAGATTTGAATCACATTTGAACAATTTTTAAAAAATTAGATTTGAATCACATTCAAACAATTTTTAACAATTCAGATTTGAATATTATTCAAACAACTTTAAAAATTCAGATTTGAATCACATTCAAACAACTTTTAAAATTCAGATTTGAATCACATTCAAACAATTTTTAAAATTCTGATTTGAATCAAAATTTAATTGTGTGATCCAAAACTCTAATTAAACAATTTAATTAGACATAGGATGAGCTTTTAGATCATATAACAATTACAAATTAAAAAGCCAAACCTTGTGCCACCCATGAAGGCCAAAGATGGCGCACCAATGATGGTCTTCTTCAAGCATGCTGCCATATATCTATTGCAATCAATAATGGATAAATCATCTCATGATCAAAACACATAATTAAATCATATAATCAACAATCTAAATGGCAAATATAGTGGCTCTAATACCAATTGAAGGAGGGGAAGCATGAAAAACACAAGTTTGTATAATTGAATTCAAAAAATTTTCACCTACAGTCACATGCATCATGCAAGATTTATTTTTATCTATTTGATTTCAATGATAAACAACATATTAAAACTCTTCTAATATGTTTTTGGATCTGTATTTGCCATTTAAGATTTTAGAATTAATCAGATTAATTTTAGAACCCTAGATTAGATCAAGAACAAATATACTAACCTCTTGATGCACTGCAGCGTATTTTTGCCTTTGGGATGCGTCTTCAGGACACCAGATGTTGTCCCTCTAGCTTGTACACACCAAGTTCACCTATCACAGCCGTTGAACAGCTTCTAAAGCTTTTTCTATTAATTAGAAAATCAAGTTTTGCCTTTTAAGAGATTAAAGATGTAAACAGGACACTAGAAACAATTTCTAGTATTTTTAATTCAAGAGATTGTTTGCTAATCTCTTGGAATTGGTGAGAGATGAAGAAGAAGAGAGAATGGGAGCTTCAAGGGTGGTGGCACAAAGAGGAGGCAGCAGCTTGGGTTATTTTTCTTTTCATAACAACACCTATATAGCTAGGTCACCAATTAAAACCCTTGCCACATGTCACCTTCTGATTGGTTCTAGGTTTAATTGACCCAATCACATTGTGCCAACTGTTAAACCTATATTTAATATTAATTTTAATCATCTTACATGATTAAAAGACATTTGGCAAGCTTATGTGTAGTGCCATGTGTCACCATCTCATGGTACCACATGTCACCCTGTGAAATGACCAAAATGCTCCTGTGTCTTAATTTTGAGTTCTCAACTCAAAATAATTATTTCTCTTCCTCGAATCAATTTATATCAAATATAAATCAATTAACTAATCATTATTAATTAATTTTTCATTAATTAAATTCATATTTAAACACTTTAAATATAAATTTAACTTATACTATACATCCAATAATCTAGATTTTGTTTCAAGCCATGCTAGGGACTTTACAATCTAATTGCAAACCAAACCTATTTAATTAATCAATTAAACTTTTTAATTAATTAATTAAATCATATTTAATTTGGTGATTACTTGTGTATGTGTGTCACTTACTAGGCTCATCACTAATTGGCAATGAGACATGATATCAACTTTTAATATCATCAGAATTCTTTCTTACCATAAATGATTTCTCTAAATCATTTTATGCACCTCATAGACCATGGTTAACACCTAGCATAGCATGCCATGGCCACCCAATCAGTAATAAGGTTTACCTTAATTGAACCTATAATCATATGTTACCATGCACTAGAATCTCTCTGTTACAAAATCCCAATTCAAGCTGGAGTCATGGTTTATGTCAAACCCCATTTGCTATGAATATTTTGTTCTCTTTTAATTCCAATTCTTGATTAAAAGATTTTCTCATCAGAAACTATTTTCTGATTAAATCTATCTGTCCTGGCCAGAAACTTGAAACATTAAGAACAATTAAATGAACATAGGATTTTATCCCTATTTACTTAGAGAAACAGATTCCATCTTGATCAACACCAACCTCCATATATAACTACTAGGAGCCAACACATGCCCATATACCCATACATAGTACAAGTATGAAAGCAGTATTAAACTCAAACCAGCTATGTATAAGATAACTATGCTATCTCAGGTCTAAAGATTATATGCACTAATATGATTTATGACAATGCATTGACAAGGGTAAACTCCGTGTGCTTGTCATTAGTGTCACTGGTTCGGCCTACTTATCATGTATAAGTGCCTATCATGTTTGTTATATGGCAAGAGACTCACCATTCCATCTTATTTATATCTCATATAAATAACTTGGGAACAAACATGAATATAATCTTTCTAGATAAGTCATATCCTTTTTATGAAGTATCCTCGATTGTGAACCTATTTATGATACTTTGTGCTAGAGATAATATCACTCATATTCTTAACAACTTAAGAATAGAAATTCTAACAAAATATGAATGGACCTTTTCTATTACACATAAATATATTATGTAAACGAAAAAGTGGAAATGCCTTTTATTAATAAAAGATGTACAAGATACATACTAAATGATATGCTCAAGGGCATACTACTAACATAATGCACATAATGGAATTCATAGTTAGCTTTGTGTAGATTATTTTTCCTGGACTTGTGTACATCATTCCATTACAATGAAATTGTGAGTTTTTAGAGCAAGTAGATATACATGAATGTGTTTCTAATTGTCTCACCAGTCATAGAACAAGTCTTTTAAACTTATCAAGGTAAAATCCTAGCTTACACTTAATGAAGAAATGATTTAGGCATTATTTGATTTTAACCTCACTATAGCCTTAGCCACCTGTGATTAAAATATATCCCTTGTAGCTAACATGAGCTTATGCATTTATCTATATAATTTTCATTGTTAACCCATATAATTTACCTAGCCCTTAGCCCAAACACTCAACTTACCCTTATAAGAGAGGTTATCTGTTAAAGTGAGAGATATACTAAAAGCAAAAAAAAAAAAAAATATATATATATATATATATTTATATATATATATAAATAAAAAAGAAAAAAAAAGAAAAGAAAATGGTTGAAGAAATAAAATAGAAGAACTAGTAAATGGAAATAAATTACAAAGAAATAATCCACCCAAGTGTTAAAGAATGAGTTTAGAGGTAGATACCAAAAAGGGATAAGTACATCAAATTCAAAAAAAAAATTATAAATGAAGTCCCTATTCAATTATCAAGAAGTATGCTAACATTAAAGTCAATTTGTAAATTTCTTATCTCCATAAATAAATAAGTAAAAGAAAAAAAAGGAAAAGAAAAATTATGGCATGTCTTGATATTTTACAGATTAATAGCTCTCATACTTTGATTACCTTTTATCCTTTTCTTTGATTGCCACATTAATATTGTTTAACCCTATTACAACCTTATGAAAAGACCTTTTGATCTTTTGAAAGTGTGTGGTACATTAATGGAGATAGGGATAGGAGGTCTACCTATGGACTTGGGTTATATAGAGACATTAAAAATTACTAAGTTGTACATGTGCTTATTTAAGTAAAGCAATTTCCTATAACTAGTGTGTGTAACTATGTTTTGGGTTCGTAATTTGTTCTTTGCTAGATATGGCACATACAATGGATGTTTGACTTCTTAGGATTTTCATGAGTTTTTGACATATTGATGCTCTCAAAGTTATCTTTAAAAGTCTAGAATTTCAATTCTTATTATATAGAAAAGGAAAATGGCTCTTATATGCATTTAGTTTCTATTTTGCTTAAGTACTAGCAAAGGTTTTAGTTTGGGGATATTTAATGTAGTCAAATTATATAGGCATTTAGGGTTAATATTCATTGCATTTTGTTAGCATTTAGTCTCTTTTTAAAAAAAAAAAAAAAAATTTTAATTACATTTTGTAAAACTTGTTAATCCAACCTAATCCCTTGATTTTCATATTATATCAAGTGTTTTAACGTGATCCTAGAGCCAACAACTACTTTAGAAGAGGTCCGGATGTAAAAAGTGAAGAATAAGAAGTTAAAAGCATTGCACCAAGCGTGTAAATGCATTACATGGCCCGTACTGTGACACCCCTTACCCGTCTATAGTGTAGCCGAGTAAGTTATGCCACTCAGTGTGCCGGAGCACCCATTCATATTTTAATTACAATTTATCCCTTTTAATTCATTTATTTACAATTTTCGCTAAATCTAAATTTTTTCAAAATTTTTATTGAAAATCTGGCAGAGTGCCGACTGTAAATTGGAAAAACAGTTCTTTTGAACCTCTTTAAAAACACTTCCAATATAATTTCCAAATCCATACTCCATTATACACATTTCAAATCAATCTCACAATCTCAAAATCTTAATACTATTCTCAAAATTTTTTTTTTCTGTTCACATCACCACTTCAAACATATTCATAAATATTTCTCAATATTTCATTTATCAATATGCATAATACAGAAAATTTCAATAACATGAAATTTCATATATTTACATCATCAAATAATTTCAAAAGTTTATAATTACAATCCCAAAACTAATACAAAATACAAAATGCCACCCCAAAGTCCTATGTCCTACCATGTGCACTGCAGATGTGAGGTGACTCTGGACTCCGGATGCAGATTTGAAGGCTCACCCAGTCTGATGTCTGCTGGGCTCCCCAGCTAGGTCTCCAGTACCTGCATGTGGCAAAAGTGACGCGCTAAGCAATTCTGCTTAATGGTGACAATATAAAATAAAATAAAATAAAATAAGTATGCAAAATGTATGTTTACATTTTTGGATAAACTTAATTTTTGATATTATTTGTAGTATTATTCGATTAAAATTTGGTAAGGTTTATTATCATTGCCCGAGTAACCTACACTTGTTGACTGGACTGGATAAACGGGTAAATTGGCACTGGTACTAAGTACCTCGGACCATCACACCATCGGTCACATTGTGTCTCCCGATGTGCAATAGAACAGCTAATAAGCTGTAATAATCATCAGGGTTAAAACCCAAGTATATCAACTCAAATAACATAGCCAAAGGCTATTATGTCACAGAATGGCATGGAAAGCCATGAAACGCAGAATGGCATGAACCCATATGCAGCACTGCTAACAGAACCCTATTGTCATGCCAACCTATCCAAACCAATCTTGCTAGGTATACTAGGGCATTTTACTTTTTTAAGTTTTACAATTTTTGAAATTTAAGTTTTAGTGTTACTATTCCATTCATTAGTTAACAAAAATGTTAATTTTTGCATATGCAATAGCTACATTGGTTCTAATACTCCCAACATACCATATTTTGCATTCTAAATTTGTTGGTATTGATTGCCAATACCATTTCCAAGCTTAATGTAAATTAGACAGAATTTTCAGTTTTCAAGCTTTGGGTTTGCTGTTCTATTAGTTATTTTTGCAGTGGGAATTTGGCAAAATGATCAACATGAAAGTTGTTCCTTATTTTGTCTAGTTGCATTTCATTTTTTGAATCACTCTATTTGGAGTTTTGTAACTCAAGTTATGGCCCAAAAACCACAACTAGCTGAATTAAAATTTTGTCCAGAATTTCTGGACTAACCAAATCTATAGTACTTGGAATAGTGATTGAAACTCACTTTTTGAATATGTTCTGATCATAATTTGGGTTAGGTTTCTACATGAAAGTTGTAGATATATATCACAGCTTGTTGCTGGTAAAATTTCAAGTCAATTGGACCTTTTTACTCTGAGTTATGGCCAAATGACCAAATACTATTCATTTGGTCATTCTGCCCAGGCAGAATGCAGGTCACCCAGATTAGGGCAATCTTTTGGTCCACTTGGTTTAATTTTCTGGGCATGGTTTCTTCACCAAAGTTGTGCCATTATGTGTCTAGTTTCATCCAATTGGCCTTTCACCAATTTAACCTCTACAATTCAAGTTATTGCTGCCCAAACCTACTGGACTCATGCCCAGTCCTGCAGGTTACCAAGGGTAGCCACACCAAGCTCCAATCCCACTACACAATGCACTTCATTTTTTATTCAAACAATACCAAATGGTCACTAATTGACCATTAAAACCTACTTTCATTATCACTTGTTCAAAGTCTCATTTTTCACCTCAAATCCTAACTCAAATATCACAAACCATTCATTATCATGGCATTTCATCACTCCACTTACAAGATACATATTAATGGCAGTCATACATAGTCCTTAACATGAATTTAAGGTGAAAACTAAAGTTAGGTCACTAACCTCTATGGAGTGAAGTTTCCCCACTTGTTAGGGTTCTTGTTTTCCTTTTCTTTTTGCTCCCAAAAGAATCACTAAGATGCAAGAACACTTTTTTGTGTTGGGAGTGAAGGAACGGAGGCGTGAAAAACACAAGTTTATACCATTGAATTCAAAATTTTTCACCTAGGGTCACATGCATCATGCAAGATTTATTTTTATCTATTTGATTTCAATGATAAACAACATATTAAAACTCTTTTAATATGTTTTTGGATCTGTATTTTCCATTTAAGATTATAAAATTAATCAGATTAATTTTAGAACCCTAGATTAAATCAAGAACGATTACACTAACCTCTTGATACACTGCAGCGTGTCTGCACCTTTGAGATTTGTCTTCAGGACACCAGATGTTGTCCCTCTAGTTTGTCCACACCAAGAACACCTATGGCATCCCTTGAACAGCTTCTAAAGCTTTTTCTATTAATTAGAAATTCAAGTTCTGCCTTTTAAGAGATTAGAGATGTAAACAGGACACTAGAAATAATTTCTAGTGTTTTTAATTCAAGAGATTGATGGCTAATCTCTTTGAATTGATGAGAGATGAAGAAGAATAGATGGAGAACCTAAAAATTGCGTGACAAAGGAGAGGAGTGGCTGCTGGTTGTTTTTCTTTTTCATAACAACACTTATATAGCTAGGTTAACACATTAAACCCTTGCCACATGTCACCCTTTGATTAGCTCTAGGTTTAAGTGACCCAATCACATTGTGCCAAGTGTCAAACCTATAATTAATCTTGATTTTAATCATCTTACATGATTAAAAAAAATTTGGCAAGCTTATGTGTAATCTCATGTGTCACCATCTCATGGTGCCACGTGTCACACTGTGAAATGACAAAAATGCCCATGTGTTTTAATTTTGAGTTCTTAACCCAAAATAGTTATTTTTTTCTTCTTCTAATTTATATCAAATATAAATTAATTAATTAATCTCTATTAATTAATTTCTCATTAATTAAATTTATATTTAAACACTTTAAATATAAATTTAACATCTACTATACATCCAATAATCTAGATTTGGTTTCAAGTCATGCTAGGGACTTTGCAATTTAATTGCAAACCAAACCTATTTAATTAATCAATTAAAATATTTAATTAATTAATTAAATCATATTTAAATAGGTGATAACTTGTGTATGTGTGTGACTTTTTAGGCTCATCACTAATTGGCAATGAGACATGATATCAACTCTTAATATCATCAGAACTCTTTCTTACCATAAATGATTTCTCTAAATCATTTTATGAACCTCATAGACCATGGTTAACACCTAGCATAGTATGCCATGGCCACCCAATTAGTAATAAGGTTTACCTTAAATGAACCTATAATCATATGTTACCATGCGCTAGAGTCTCTCTGTTACAAAATCCCAACTCAAACTGGAGTCATGGTTTATGTCAAACTCTATTTGCTATGAATATTATGTTCTCTTTTAATTCCAGTTCTTGATTAAAAAGATTTTCTCATCAGAAACTTTTTTCTGAATAAATCTATCTGTCCTGGCCAGGAACTTGTAACATCAAGAATAATTAAATTAACATAGGATTTTAACTCTATTTACTTAGAGGAACAGATTCCATCTTGATCAATACCTATCGCTTTATATAACTAGTAGGAGCCAACAGATGCCCATATACCCATACACAGTACAAGTATGAAAGCAGTATCAAACTCAAACTACCTATATACAAGATAACTATGCTATCTCAGGTCTAAAGATTATATGCACTGATATGATTTATGACAAAACATTGATAAGAGTAAACTCCATGTGCTTATCATAAGTGTCACTGGTTCGGCCTACTTATCATTTATAAGTGCCTATCATGTTTGTTATATGGCATGAGACTCACCATTCCATCTTATTTATATCTCATATAAATAACTTGGGAAAAAACATGAATACAATCTTTCTGGATAAGTCATGTCCTTATTATGAAGTATCCTTGATTGTGAACTTATTTATGATACTTTGTGCTAGAAATATTGTTACTCATATTCTTAATAACTTAAGAATAATATTTCTAACAAAATATCAATGGACCTTTTCTATTACACATAAATATATTATGTAAATGAAAAAATGGAAATGCCCTTTATTAATAAAAAAAATGTATAAGATACATACTAAATGATATGCTCTAGGACATACTACTAACAGGGAGTATAAGGTTTAGTGAGGCAGAAAGTAGGGAGATCAAGCTTTGAAAAGCTTGTTTATGGTTAGTTATGGAGGAGGGTCACGGCATGGAGAAAATAGGGAAGAAAAAGTTCTAATTTTTTTCATTTTTCTAGCCCATTTAATCTCTTTTAAGTAAAGTTATACCATGTGTCAACATTGGATTGGTTGGGGAAATTTTAACGACATCCTTATGATGTCATAATGCCATTTTCTTTCATTTTCTCTCCTTTTCTTGTCTATTTAATTTCAATTAAATTTTTAACAATATTTATTCATATTTTATGTTATATAAATTATTTATTTAACTGGACAAGTTGTCAAAAAATCATCTCTGAAGACGAAATGACCAAAATGCCCTCCGTTTGGCTTAACTAGCCAAAATTGTCTGTACCGATTGAAAAATTTTTCTAAGTATTTCCTTGGCATTCTAATGCCATAAGAACCTCAACGACCCTTCTCTAGAGTGCTAAAAATTATTTTATAATTTTTTCCCTAGGTCTAGGGCTCCTAGTTGTGAGAACCGCAACTTCTCACTAGGTTACCCATCGCTAGGGCACCGGTTCATTTAACTTGGTTGTATTTTATTTCTAAAATTTTTCCTAAATTTTTCTTATTAATATTTGAGTTAATTATGGTTCCTCACTTTAGTTTAAATATTTTTCCAGACGTTATAGCTGTCCGAACCGACATTGGTCACCGAAACAGTAGACTGTACGGACTAGCTAAAGTGAGGATGTTACAACTCTTCCCCTCTAAGAAAAATTTCATCCTCGAAATTTACCTGATGCAAATAGTTGAGGGAACTATTGCCTCATCATCTCTTCACTTTCCCAAGTTGCCTCTTCAGTGTTGTGGTGCCTCCAAAGTACTTTCACCAGTGGAATTTGTTTATTTCTCAGTTCCTTCACTTCCCGAGCCAGGATCTGTATAGGTTCTTCTGTATATGTCATGTCCGGTTGGATTTCAATCTCTTCCATGGAAATGACATGTGAAGGGTCTGAGTGATATCTTCTCAGCATAGAAACATGGAATACATTATGGATTTTATCCAGTTCTGGTGGTAAAGCTAGCTGATAGGCCACTAGTCCCACACGTTCAATGATTTCATATGGGCCAATGAACTTAGAGCTTAACTTACCCTTCCTTCCAAACCTCAGTACTTTCTTCCACGGTGAGACTTTGAGAAACACTTTATCGCCAACTGCGTACTCTATCTCTTTTCTCTTTAAGTCGACATAAGATTTATGTCTATCTGAGGCAACCTTCAGGTTAGCTTTGATTATCTTCACTTTCTCCTCAGTCTATTTCACCAGGTCTGGTCCTACCAGCTTATCTTTGCCCAATTCAGTCCAACACAGTGGGGTTCTACATTTCCTCCCATACAGTGCTTCATACGGAGCCATTTGAATGCTAGCTTGGTAGCTATTGTTATATGAGAATTCTGCCAGTGGGGGGTATCAATCCCAACTCCCCTCAAACTCAATGACACAACTCCTTAGCATATCCTCCAGGATCTATCACATAATTCACATTATTACTATCATTTCAATTTATTAACTATGAAAATTCAATTAGTTCTTAGGTGTACCTGGATTACTCGTTCTGACTGTCCATCCATCTGAGGATGAAAAGCGTGCTAAAATGGAGTTGTGTGCCTAAGGCTTCTTACAACTTTTTCCAGAATCTCGATGTAAACCTTGGGTCTTGGTCAGGTATGATGGAAAGTGAGATTCCATGCAGTCTAACTATCTCACTGATATACAATTCTGCTAGCTTCTCTAGTGAGTAATCAGTCCTAACTGGTAGAAAATGTGCTGACTTTGTTAATCTATCCACTATCACCCATACTACATCATGCTTCTTTTGGGTGAGAGGTAGACCACTAACAAAATCCATAGTGACCCGGTCCCATTTCCATTCAGGTATGCTTATAGGCTGTAGCAATCCTGATGGAACTTGATGTTTTGCTTTAACTTGTAGACATGTAAAACACTTAGTCACATAGTCAGCTATATCCCTCTTCATACCAGGCCACCAATAATGAGGCATCAAATCATTATACATTTTTGTGCTTCCTGGGTGCAAAGCATAAACACTAGTGTGTGCTTCTTTCAGAATACTAGTCTTCAGTTCCTCATCATCTGGTACACACACTCTTCCTCTGTAGTACAGACACCCATCTGCTTTCACCTCATAATCAGTTTCCTTTCCCTCTAGAATTTTACCCACAATGGCCATTAATTTTTCATCTAGCCTCTCTGCCCATCTTGTATTTGCTGTAGCAGGGTTAGCCTCACTTGTAACTCGGCCAAAATAGCTCCATCTTGAGCTAAGGACAGGCAGGCATTTAGTGATCCTAAAGCTGTGATGAACTTCCTGCTTAAAGCATCAGCAACTACATTTGCCTTCTCAGGATGATAATCTATCACACAATCATAGTCCTTTAGGAACTCAATCCATCGCCTCTGTCTAAGATTGAGCTCCTTCTGGGTTGGCAAATATTTTAGACTCTTATGGTCTGTATAGATGTAACATTTTTCACCATATAAATAATGCCTCCATATCTTCAGTGTGAAGATAATTGCTGCTAGCTCCAAATCATGAGTAGGGTAGTTATGTTTATGTGGCCTTAACTGCCTGTAAGCATAGGCGACCACTTTCCCCTCTTGCATCAATGCACACCTTAGCCCATTCTGTGAGGCATCACTATAGGCCACAAAGTCTTTTCCTGACACTGGCTGTGTTAACATTGGTGCTTCTGTCAACATAGCCTTTAGCCTCTCAAAACTGGCTTGGCACTTGTCGTTCCAGCCAAATTTCACATTCTTGTGTAACAACTTGGTCATTGGAGCAGCTATAAGAGAGAACCCCTTCATAAATCTTTTGTAATACCCAGCTAGCCCCAAGAAACTTCTGACCTCAGTTGTATTTCTAGGAGGCTTCCATTCCATCACTGCTTCTATCTTTTTGGGATCCACTCTAATCCCCTCAGCTGATACTATGTGTCCAAGAAAGGAGATTTCACTCATCTAGAAGTCACACTTGGACAGCTTAGCATACAGCTTCTTTTCTCACAGAGTTTGCAGAATAATCCTCAAATGTTCATCATGTTCTTCCATGGTCTTGGAATACACCAGAATATCATCAATAAAGACCACTACAAACTGATCTAAATATGGATGAAAGATATGATTCATAAGGTCCATAAATACTGCTGGTACATTTGTTAACCCAAACGGCATCACTAGAAATTCATAGTGCCAATACCGAGTTTTGAATGTAGTTTTTGACACATCTGCATCCTTTACCCTCAACTGATGATACCGTGATCTGAGATCAATTTTTGAAAATACATCGACTCCCTTCAACTGAATAAACAGATCGTCAATTCTGGGAAATGGATATTTATTCTTCACAGTTACTTTGTTCAACTGCCGGTAATCAATACACAATCTCAAAGTTCCATTCTTCTTTTTCACAAACAGCACC
Organism: Hevea brasiliensis; assembly: GCF_030052815.1. Classification (NCBI taxonomy): domain Eukaryota; kingdom Viridiplantae; phylum Streptophyta; class Magnoliopsida; order Malpighiales; family Euphorbiaceae; genus Hevea; species Hevea brasiliensis. The sequence goes on from NC_079494.1 coordinate 24,443,359, forward strand.
GAGGCTCCCCATGGTGACACACTGGGGCGTATGAACCCCTTATTGAGTAACTCCTGTAACTGAGTTTTCAACTCCTTCAATTTTGTAGGTGCCATCCTATAAGGAGCAATTGAAATGGGTGCTGTACCCGGCATTACCTCAATAGCAAACTCGACTTCCCTTTCTAGTGGTAAACCAGGCAACTCTTCAGGAAATACATCTGGGAAGTCTCTTACTGTGGGTATATCACCCAGGTTTGGCTTAGCCTGCCTAGTATCAACCACGTGTGCTAGGTAAGCTTCACAGCCTTTTCTCATCAATCTTCTTACAACTATGGCTGAGATAACATTGGACAGGAAATCTGTCCTTTCACCCACAACAGTGATCTCATTACCCTCAGAAGTTTTCAGAGAAATCCTCTTCAATTTGCAATCAACTATTGCCTGATGACGTGACAACCAGTCCATTCCCAAAATCACGTCAAACTCATGGAAGGGCAATTCAATTAGGTCTGCCGAGAATTCATACCCCTAAATCCTCAACGGGCAACCTTTATACACCTTATTCACTACCACACTGTGGCCTAGTGGATTTGTGACTAGAATGTCTTGATCACTCTCCTCTACTGGACTCCCCTCTCTATGGGTAGTTTGATGCAAATGTAGGAATGAGTGGATATTGGATCCACCAATGCATGCACAGAAGTGTTGTAGAGAGAGAACGTACCCCTGATGACATCCGGGGCATCTTGCTCCTCCTAAGCACTGATGGCATAGGCCCTAACAGGTACTCTAGTGTCTGGCCTCTCAGCTGACTCGGATGCAGGCCTTAGTGATGGACCAGCTACCTCATATTTATCGGGCTTCCTACTCCTTTATGGTGCAGGAGCAGGTCTGTCAGCTTGTGTTGGACCAACTGTAGTAGTCCTCTTCGGACAATTCTTGATCTGATGCTCTGTAGATCCACATTGTAAGCATGCGCCGGTCACTCACCAGTAGTCCCCCTTATGTCACTTTTGGCAATACTGATAGGCAGAAGATGATGGGGCTGGTCCCCTAAACACCGTCCCTGGAGAGCTGCCCACTGATGGTGTGAACTGGCCTCTCCTACGTGTGAACTGTGGTCTGGGCCCCTTAGACTGACCCTGACCCTGTGATGGTCCTGAACTCTGAGCAGGAGGACCCTTACTCTTCTTACTGGGTGCAGAAAATGTACTGGACTGACCATGACCCCTCTTCTGCTGTCTTTCCCTTCTATTTTGTTCATTTATTCGGACCCTTTCCACTTTTGATGCAGCATCTACTAGCTTAGCAAAATCCATGATCTCCAATGCTGTGATCATGACTTTGATGTTGTCATTGAGCCCTTCTTCAAACCGTCTGCACCTCTTTGCCTCTGTAGGGACTATCTCCCTCCCATATCAGCTAGTCTAAAAAACTCACGCTCATATTCTACCACTGACAATTGCCTCTGTCTTAGACTGATAAATTCTCTCCTTCACTCTTCTAAATACACTTTGCTAACATATTTCTTCCTGAACTCTGTGAGGAAGAATTCCCAGGTGATTTGTTCCAGTTGCGCCTCACTGGTTACTGTGTCCCACCACTAATATGCATCATCCTGAAGTAGGGACACAGCACCCACCAGGTTCTGCTCAGGGGTGCAGTTTAGCTATTTCAGCACTCTGATGGTTCTATCCAACCAGTTTTCTGTTGTCATGGGATCATCCTCCCTCTTCCCAAAGAAGTTTACAGCCCCATGTTTTCATAATTTCTCCAGATGGGACTTTTGTGGTACTGGTGGAGGTTGTGGCTGTGGTTGTGGTGGTGGAATTGCCCCGATCATTTACAGATAAAATTCGGTCATTTGCTGAAATAGCGCAAACTGAGGTTAGGCAGGTGCCTCAGCTGCTAGTGGAGCAAATTCTCCCATGCCCCCAGATTCAGCCCTTGGTGGAGCATGACTCTCCACCTCTTCATCAACTGCTCTTTGCGAAGCAGGATCCATATCCTATTCAAAATAAGAAAACAAACAAATTTGCATCAGTGTCACCTCAACACTAACAAATGCAATGTGACACCCCTTACCCATCTACAGTATAGCCAAGTAAGATATGTCACACAGTGTACCGGAATACTCTATTTTACTCAATCATTTTTTATTCTTCCTTAATTTATTTTTATCATAGTTATGAAGTACAATATATTTCATTTAAGTCATTTATTGAAATTATAATTTATTTGAGGTTCCATAAATTTTATAAAAGATTCGGCAGAGTGCCAGCTAAAAATGGAGAAAGCAGTTCTTCGGAACCTGTGAAAAACACTTCCAATAATCATTTCCAATCATGCTCAAACTCCGATAACCATCAACATGGTCTTAATATTTTTCAACAATATTTCCATTTCTCATTCATTCATTTCACATAATATTCATATACAAGTCATAAATAAATACTCAATGTTCCATTCATAAACACAATTTCCACTATTTACATTAATATCAAAATACATTACACAAGTCTTATTATACATGAGAAAATAAAAGTTTGATTACATAATACCAAAATGAAACCTAGTGTCCTACCAATGCACTAAAGACGGTGAGGTGACATGGACACTATGCAGAGCTGCAGATGGTCTCACCCAGTCTGTGGTCTACTGGGCTCTCGGTCGGTCTCTCCAGAACCTACGTGTGGCAAAAAGCAACGCGCTAAGCAATAATGCTTAGTGGTGCCAATAATAAAATAAAAAGAAATAATAGAAAATAAATATGTAGTGCATGTTCTGATATTTTATGCAAACAATTTTTTGATCATTATTGGTAATCTTATTTATTTTGTATTTGTTATATTCATAATTTCATTAAAGTTATCCACTTTCATTTTTTTTTTTTAATTGCCCAAGTAACCTATACTGGATGACTAGACTGGAGAAACGGGTAAACTGGCACTGGGTATCAAGTACCTCGGGCCGTCACACCATCCGTCACATATGTATCTCCCTGTATGCAGCAGAACAACTAATGAGTTGTAATAAATATTAGGCACAAGGCCAAGTATCAACACAATGTCAGAATGGCTAAAAGCCATAAAATCACAGAATGGTATAATGCCATGTGCAGTATTGCTAACTGAATCCTATTAGCATGCCAACTTGTCCAAACCAATCTTGCTAGGTGTACTAGGGCATGTTACACTTTTAAACTTTGCAATTCTTGAAATTTAAGTTTAGGTGTTACTATTCATTTCATTAGTCAACTAAAATGTTGACTTTTGCATAGACAATAGGTACATTGGTTCTAATACTCCCAACATATCACATTTTGCATTCTAAAATTGTTGGTATTGGTTGCCTATACCATTTCTAAGCTTTATGTTAATTGTTCAAAATTTTCAGATTTCAAGCTCTGTGTTTACTGTTCTATTAGTCATTTTTGCAGTTGGAATTTGGCAAAATGATCAACATGAAAGTTGTTCCTTATTTTGTTTAGTTATATTTCCTTTTTTGAATCACTCCATTTAGAGTTTTGTAGCTCAAGTTATGGCCCAAAAACCACAACTGGCCGGATTAAAATTTTTCCTGAATTTTTGGATTGACCAAATCTACAGTACTTGGAACAGTGATTGCAACTCACTTTTTGAATATGTTCTAGTCATAATTTTAGTTAGGTTTCCCCATGAAAGTTGTAGATCTATATCTCAACTTATTGCTAGTAAAATTTTAGGTCAATTGGACCTTTCTACACTGAGTTATGGCCAAATGACCAAACACTATTCATTTGGTCATTTTGCCCAGGCAGAATGCAGGTCACCCGGATTAGGGCAAGCTTTTGGTTAACTTGGTATGGATTTCTGGACATGGTTTCCTCACCAAAGTTATGCCATTATGTGTCTAGTTTCATGTCCAATTGGCCTTGCACTAATTGAACCTCTACAATTCAAGTTATTGCTACCCAAACTTGCTGGAGTCATGCCCAGCCCTGCAGGTCACCAAGGGCAGCCACACCAACTTCATTTCCCACGACATAAACCACTTCATTTCTCATTCACACATAACCAAATGGTCCCTAATTGACCATTAAAACTTACTTTCACCATTACATGATCAACATCTCAATTTTGGGTCCAAACCCTAGCTCTACCATTTCAATTTTTCAAACACATACAATCAATGGATCAATTCATACTCCTAATGATGCATATACAAGTTTAAAGAATTAATTGACACTAACCTTTGTTGGAGAGTTTCCCTAGCTTAGAAAACTTCTTGATTTTTCTTTCTTTTTTCTGCCCAAAGCTTCCTCAAGATGCTAGGTTAATTTTTTTGTGAAGAAGGCTAGGGTTTTGGAGTGAGATTTGGTGAGGTTGGGAGCTTGGGTGAGCTTTAATGGAGTTTTCCTTCCTGTCTCTCTCTCTCTCTCCACGTTTTTTACTGCCCCAAAGGTTGAAGAAGCAACTGATTTTTCTTTCTTTTTTTCTGCCCCTTAAGTCATTTTAAATAAGTTAATGCCATGTGCCAAAGTTTGATTAGGTGGGAGGATTTTTAATGACATCATAATGATGTCATAATTCCAATTCTTTAATTTTCCTTCCTTTTCTTGTCTATTAAATTTTAATTTAATTTTTAGCAATATTTATTCACATTTTATGTTATAATGATTATTTACTTAACTGGACCAGTTGGCCAAAAATCATCTCTGAAGACGAAATAACCAAAATGCCCTTCGTTTGGCTTAACAGACTAAAATTGTCTGTACTGATTTATAATTTTTTCTAAACCTTTTCTTAGCATTCTAATGCCATAGAAGCCTCAATGACCCTTCTTTGGAGTTTTAAAAATTATTTTATGAATTTTTCCCTGGGTCTAGGGCTCCTAGTTGCGAGAACCGCAACTTCCCACTGGTTTAGCCATCGCTAGGGCACCGGCTCATTTAACTTGGTTGTATTTTATTTCTCAAATTTTTCCTAAATTTTTCTTATTAATATTTTAGTTAATTATGGTTCCTTACTTTAGTTTAAATATTTTTCTGGACGTTCTAGCTATTCAGACTGACACTGGTCACCGGAACAGTAGACTGTACAAAGTTGCTACAGGGAGGGTGTTACAACTCTTCCCCTCTAATTTAAATTTCGTCCTCGAAATTTACCTGATGTAAACAGTTGAGGGAACTATTACCTCATCGTCTCTTCACTTTCCCAAGTTACCTCCTCGGTGTTATGGTGCCTCCAAAGCACTTCCACTAGTGGAATCTGCTTATTCCTCAACTCTTTCACTTCCCGAGCAAGGATCCGTATGGGTTCTTCTTCATATGTCAAATCCGGATGTACTTCAATTTCTTCCATGGAGATGAAATGTGAAGGATCTGAGTGGTATCTTCTTAGCATAGACACATGGAACACATTATGGATCTTGTCCAGCTCTGGTGGTAAAGCTAGCCTATAGGCTACTGGACCCACACGTTCAATGACTTCATATAGGCCAATGAACATAGGGCTTAACTTACCTTTTCTTCCAAACCTCAGTACCTTCTTCCATGGTGACACCTTGAGGAACACTTTGTCGCCAACTGGATATTCTATTTCTTTCCTTTTTAGGTCGGCATAAGATTTTTGTCTGTCTGAGGCAACCTTCAGATTGGATATGATTAGTTTTACTTTCTCCTCAATCTGTTTCACTAGGTCTGGCCCTACCAGTTTATCTTTACCCAATTTAGTCCAGCACACTGGAGTTCTATATTTCCTCCCATACAGTGCTTTATATGGGGCCATTTTGATACTAGCTTGGTAGCTATTGTTGTATGCAAATTCTGCCAATGGAAGGTATCTATCCCAACTTCCCTCAAACTCAATGACACAACTCCTCAGCATATCCTCAAGGACCCTAGCGTGTCACCTTGGGGAGCACCAGTATTATTTGTGAAGAAAAAGGATGGTACCCTCTGCCTATGCATAGACTACAGACAGTTGAATAAGGTGACCATAAAGAATAGATATCCTCTGCCACAGATCGATGATTTGTTTGATCAGTTGAAGGATGCAACTGTATTCTCCAAAATTGACTTGAGATCGGGCTACTACCAGTTGAGGGTGCAGGAGCAAAGTATTCCTAAAACTGCCTTTAGGACTCGGTATGGCCACTATGAGTTCTTGGTAATGTCATTCGGGTTGACTAATGCTCCAGCTGCTTTTATGAGCCTAATGAACACTATATTCAGGCCATATTTGGACCAGTTTGTTGTGGTGTTCATTGATGATATTTTGGTGTACTCAAAGAATGCAGAGGAACATGACAAGCACTTGAGGATAGTATTGCAGACTTTGAGGGAGAAGCAGTTGTATGCCAAACTATCGAAATGTGAGTTTTGGCTAAAGGAGATTTCATTTTTGGGGCATATTGTATCTGCAGAAGGTATCCAGGTGGATCCTAGCAAAGTAGAAGCCATTCTTAATTGGAAGCCACCCAGAAATGTCACGGAAGTTCAGAGTTTCCTTGGTTTAGCTGGGTATTATCGAAGGTTTGTGAAGGGATTCTCCATACTAGCATCTCCACTTACAAAGCTACTTAGGAAGGATGTAAAATTTCAGTGGACTGATCGATGCCAGGAAAGTTTTGATGAGTTAAAGAGGTATTTAACTGAAGCTCCAGTCTTAACCTTGCCCACTTTGGGCAAGGAGTATACCATATACAGTGATGCTTCTCATAATAGATTAGGTTGTGTGTTGATGCAAGATAGAAACGTCATTGCCTATGCTTCACGCCAGCTTAAACCGCATGAGAGGAATTATTCTACACATGACTTGGAGCTAGTAGCCATTGTCTTTGCCTTGAAGATCTGGAGACATTACTTATATGGGGAGAGATGTTATATATACACAGATCATAAAAGTTTGAAGTACTTGGGCACACAAAAGGAGTTAAATTTGAGGCAAAGGAGATGGTTAAAGCTGATAAAAGATTATGATTGTTTGATAGACTATCAGCCTGGAAAAGCTAATGTTGTAGCTGATGCTTTAAGTAGCAAGGCTATGGTTGGTTTGAGGGTTTCTCCTTTGTCCATGGTGCATGAATTAAGGGCATTGCATGCTAATTTGGAGATTAATGAAGATGGGCAGATGGTAGCTACTTGGCAAGTGAAGCCAATGCTGACATAACAAATTAAAGCTGTTGCGCAGAAAGATGATAAGTATGTGAAGTTAATGGAAGAGGCTCGGGATGGCAAGAAACCAGAATTATCAGTAAATGATGAGAGCTTATTATTATATAAGGGCAGAATGTGCATTCCTAAGAATGTTGAACTGAGCCAGACTATTTTAAAGGAAGCACATGATTCACCTTTTGCAATGCACCCTGGTGGAACCAAAATGTACAGAAGTGTAAAGAGCACTATTGGTGGAGAGGAATGAAGAAAGACATTGCAAAATATGTTGCCAAATGCCTAACTTGTCAGCAAGTAAAGGCAGAACACCAAGTGCTTGCAGGGTTGCTACAGCCATTGCCAATTCCCGAGTGGAAATGGGAAAGAATCACTATGGATTTCGTGATAGGACTTCCACATACACAAAAGAATCATGATGCAGTTTGGATTATTATTGATAGATTGATCAAGTCTGCACACTTTTTGCTAGTGAGGATGGATTATAGTCTGGAAAGATTGGCCAAACTGTACATTGATGATGTTGTTAGGTTACATGGAGTGCCAGTGTCTATTATGTCGGACAGAGACCCAAGGTTCACTTCTAGATTCTGGGGTACTCTCCAAAAAGCCCTAGGGACTAGATTGAACTTTAGTACAACATTCCATCCACAGACAGATGGCCAGTCTGAAAGGATCATTCAAATTTTGGAGGATATGCTTTGGGCTTGTGTGATTGAGTTTGAAGGGAGTTGGGACACACACTTGCCTTTAATTGAATTTGCCTACAACAACAGTTATTAGTCAAGCATTAGAATGCCTCCATACGAAGCACTTTACGATAGGAAGTGTAGAACTCCCTTGTGTTGGGATGAAGTGGGCGAGAGGAAGTTGATTGGTCCAGAATTAGTGCAGCAGACGGAAGAAAAGTTTAAGCTCATTAGAGACAAACTCAAAGTTGCAACGGATAGACAGAAGTCCTACATTGACCTAAAGAGAAGAGATATTCGGTATAGTGTGGGTGATAAGGTGTTCCTGAAAGTTTCCCAATGGAAGAGGATCATGAGGTTTGGTAGAAAGGAGAAACTAAATCTTCGCTTCATTGGGCCGTATGAGGTTCTGGAAAGAGTGGGTCCATTGGCTTATAGACTTGCGTTGCCTCCGAAGTTGGAAAAGATTCACAATGTCTTCCATGTCTCCATGTTGAAGAGGTACAGATCAGACCCCTCTCACATTTTTCCAATAGAGGAGATTAAGGTGAATCCAGACCTGACATATAATGAAGAGCCCATAAAGATCTTGGAACATGAGGTGAAGCAACTGAGGAACAAACAGATACCTCTAGTCAAAGTGCTGTGGAACCATCATTCAGGCCAGGAGGCTACATGGGAGCGTGAGGAGGACATGAGGAGATAGCACCAACAGCTATTCAGAGACTGAGACCAGGTAAATTTCGAGGACGAAATTTATTTTTAAGGAGGGGAGAATTGTAACACTCCGAACCTCCGAGTTATGAATAGTACCAGTTTTGGTCGGTGACTAATACTATTCAAAGACACCTTGAGGACCAAAAATAAATAGAAAATTAATTGAGATATACACAATAAAAATTCTAGTGAACAAAAAAACTAAAGACTCATCGGGTATTATAAAAAGAAGGATTATGACTCGATGAGGGGCATTTTGGTCAATTCACCTCAAGAGTTGACTTTTGACCAAAATGTCAATTAAATTAAATGAAATTAATGAATTGAATTATGGGATAAAAATTGAAGAAAAATTCAAGTAAAAAACAAAATTTGTAAGAGAAAATTTAAGAAATGAAAACTTAAACTTTCATTTCCATTATGACAAAATTAAAATGAAAGACTTATGGGCTTTTGATAGCTAAATTTAATTATTTAATTAAAAGGAAAAATTAAGTGTAAATGTAAAATAAAAAAAGGGAATAAAAATTTAAGTTTAATTATCCTTAGGACACAATTAAAATTTATAATTTTAATAAGCTAATTTTGGGGATAAATATATATATATATATATATATATATATATATATATATATATATATATATATACATATATATAAATAAGAAGACAAATGTCTTCTTCATTTCTTTTTTTCATAAGAGGCCACCACCCTCTCTTCTCTCTTTCTCTCTCTCTCTTTTTCTCTTCTTCTTCCACTTCTTCCTCATTGATTTCCCCTCCCAAGTTTTAATTCCCTTCATAAATTCCATAGCTCACTAAAAGAAAACATCAAAGAGATCTTTGATTGACTAATTTTGGGGATAAATATATATATATATATATATATATATATATATATATATATATATATATATAAGAAGACAAATGTCTTCTTCATTTCTTTTTTTTCATAAGAGGCCACCACCCTCTCTTCTCTCTTTCTCTCTCTCTCTCTTTTTCTCTTCTTCTTCCACTTCTTCCCCTCATTGATTTCCCCTCCCAAGTTTTAATTCCCTTCATAAATTCCATAGCTCACTAAAAGAAAACATCAAAGAGATCTTTGATTGAGAGATTAAAAGCAAGGAGAACAAGAATTGGAAGAAAAGTGAAGTTGGAAAGAAATCAACAAGAGGTAATTTTCTTTTCATGTTAGATTAGTTGTATAAGCTTGGAATAAAGTTAATTTATGATGAAATTTCATAAGAAAATGAAAGAAAATATATATGGAACCTAAACTAGGGTTTTGGCCAAATGGGAGAAAAATTAGGATTTTGAACATTAGGGTTTAGAGACCAAAAATGTGAAGAAGTGCTAAATGATATCTTTGACATAGTTTAAGGAAATAAATGGCCTTTTGTGACCTAATTAAGTGTGTTAGAAGTGTTTAAATCAAAGCCAAATTCGGATTGGGTATGAAGCATGACCAAAAGTCAACTTTGAGGGACCAAAAGTGAAATTTTACAAGTTCAATTGGTATGGGACCAATTGGAACTGAAAATAGGCACTAAATGACACAATTTTCATTTAGGAAGCATGCCCAAAAAGTGACCAAAACCTAGTGAACAAACTAACCAAACTTGAAAAATTGCATTATGAACAGTACACATGAACAGTAATCGTGTTTGGGTCATAACTCGAGCTAGGCAGGTCAAACTGCAGTATGAACAATATTTCATATGAAGAATGTTAGGCCAAATTATGAACTTAACTCAATCAAATTGCGAAACGAATTTGGGTCACCGAATCTGCCAGAATCTGGGCACCTAAAATTAACCAAATGAACAGTAAACTTTGCAAGGCTATAACTCTCTCTAGAAAACTCCAATTTAGGTGATTCTCAATCCGATGGAAAGCCGATGGAAACCTAAGACATAGTAGAACATTTTATATGGAGAATATTAGACCAAATTATGGACTTAACTTGGTCAAATTGCTGAACGAAGTTGGATCGATAAATTTGCCAGAACAAAATCTGCAGCATGAACAGTGACGTGAACAGTAATAGTGTTTTGGGTATAACTTGAGCTACACAGCTCCGAATTAGGCAATTCAAAAAGGAAAATAAAGTTAAGACCTAATTGAACAATTTTCATGAAGAACACCTCACCAAATTATGATCGAAACTAGGTACAAATTGGGTTCAAAGATTGGGGCACCAAGCTGTCCCAAAACCAAAATATTCTAAAATTTTCAAAGCTAACTTGGGATGCATTAGACATGCATATAATGAGTTCTTGGCAGCAATTGAGATTGGTATTGAGGTATTCTATTTGTGTATTTTCAGTAGAAAAAGAAGTTGGAACAGACAAGGAGAAGTAGATAACAATAAAGGAGAGCATTGAAGGTTTGTGCACAACTAACATTTTCTTTGTTTTTAAATTTGTAAATTGCTTGGAATGTGTTAAATTGAATGAGTTTGCTTTGAACAAGTTTACTTTGACTGAAATATGGTTTTTCTCTTGCATTTAAGAAATTTAGGTGTTGCTACCTGTATTTGGATATTATGATGAATTTAAATATGTTTATTAGTTTATGAATGTGATTGTTGAATGGAAAATTTTTGAAAACTATTTTAAAATCACAGTTAGCATGACAGTCCCTTTCGGAACTCCCCAGTAGTAACGGCTACTTGGGGTTGGTAATTGATATTGATTATGTCTCCCATTAATAACGGTTAGTGGGGTAAGACTATATGAGTACTCATTAGCTAGCTAGCCCTTCCCTCATTAATAACGGTTAGTGAGGTTGAGATTGCTTTGTAGTGGTGTACAACACGGCACTGATCATGAAATTTTGTGTCATGGCCTGAACTGTGTGTTAATGTTGGTAACACTAATGCTTTGTGAATTGTGATTTATGAAGTATGATTTCTCATTTGCAATGTTATTCAAATAAATGGCTCTTATGAACTTAGAACTCTTGTGAAGTTTTCATGCTTAAGAAAAATGTGATTTATTATGCTTTGACAAATTGTGTTTTATCTTATATTTTAAAGTTATTAGTTGTGCACCACTGAGTGATATACTCAGCGATAGCTTCTTTATGCTGTCGCAGGTAAGGGAAAGGAGAAGGCTGCCGAGTGAGAGACTTGAAAGCAACATTTTGGTATTGTTTGTGGGTATTTACGTTAGGTATACCCCTGTGATTCCTTTGGATGTATTTTGTACCTATATGTATGGATGTACGGATATTGAGCAGTTTGTATTTAAAAGCATTGCATTGCTATCTCATTTTGAGTTTGTAACTATTTTGTATTTTACTTTGAGACTTATGAAAATGTAACTTTTGTAATATTTAGTCTATCATTATTTCCAATGAATGTTTACATGGAATTTTAACTATTCTCATGTAGTTTTCCGCAAAAGAATTGATAAGATAAAAAGTTATGGTTTGTTTTAAAATCCTTTGTAGCATAACTAATGGGTTATCTGCAGGTGGAGTTTGGTAATTCATTAGGTATGCTACGGGAACATGTCGTGCCTTATAAGTGATAGGGTGTGACAAATGCTGAAGCTTCAGATCATGATACATTTTTGTACTTCCTGGGTGCATAGCATAAACACTGGTGTGTGCCTCTTTCAGAATACTGGCTTTCAATTCCCCATCATCTGGTACACATAATCTTCCTTTGTAGTATAGACACCTATTTGTTTTCACTGCATAGTCAGTTTCTTTCCCTTCTAGGATTTTGCTCATAATAGCCTTTAGCTTCTGATCTACTTGCTGCCCATCTAAAATCTGCTGTAGCAGGTTTGGCCTCACTTGCAACTCAGCCAAAATGGCTCCATCTCGAGTCAAGGATAGACGGGCATTCAATGATCTCAAAGCTGTGATGGATTTTCTACTCAAAGCATCAGCAACTACATTTGCCTTCCCAGGATGATAGTCAATCACACAATCATAGTCCTTTAGGAACTCAATCCATCGCCTCTGTCTGAGGTTGAGCTGCTTCTAGGTTGGCAAGTATTTTAGACTCTTATGGTCTGTATAGATGCAACATTTTTTGCCATATAAATAATGCCTCCATATCTTCAGTACGAAGATAATTGTTGCTAACTCCAGGTCATGAGTAAGGTAGTTCTGTTCATGTGGCCTTAACTGCTTGGAAGCATAGGCGGCCACTTTCCCCTCTCGCATTAATACACACCCTAGCCCATTATGTGAGGCATCACTGTAGACCACAAAGTCTTTCCCTGACATTGGCTGTGTTAACACTGGTGCTTCTGTCAACATAGCCTTTAGCCTTTCAAAACTTGCTTGGCACTTGTCGTTCCAGCCAAATTTCACATTCTTGTGCAACAACTTGGTCATTGGAGTAGCTATAAGAGAGAACCCCTTCATAAATCTTCTGTAATACCCAGCTAGCCCTAAGAAACTTCTGACCTCAGTTGTAATACTGGGAGGCTTCTATTCCATCACTGCTTCTATTTTCTTGGGATCCACTCTAATCCCATCAGCTGACACAATGTGTCCAAGGAATGCAATTTCATTTAACCAGAAGTCACACTTTGATAACTTAGCATACAACTTCTTTTCTTTCAGGGTTTGCAGAACAATCCTCAAATGTTCATCATGTTCTTTCCTGGTCTTGGAATACACCAAAATATCATCAATAAAGACCACTATGAACTGATCTAGGTATGGATGGAAGATACGGTTCATAAGGTCCATGAATGCCGTTGGTGTATTTGTTAGGCCAAAGGGCATCACCAGAAACTCATAATGCCCATACCGGGTCTTGAATGCAGTCTTTGGCACATCTGCATCCTTCACCCTCAACTGATGATACCCTGATCTGAGATCAACTTTTGAAAATACTCCTGCTCCCTTCAATTGATCAAACAGATCATCAATTCTAGGCAATGGATACTTATTCTTCACTGTCACATTATTTAACTGCCGGTAATCAATGCATAACCTCAAAGTCCCATCCTTCTTCTTCACAAACAGCACTGAAGCTCCCCATGGTGACACGCTGGGGCATATAAACCCCTTATCCAGTAACTCTTATAACTGGATTTTTAGTTCCTTCAATTATGTGGGTGCCATCCTATAAGGAGCAATAGAGATTGGTGTTGTACCCTGTAGCATCTCAATAGCAAATTCAACTTCTCTTTCTGGTGGCAAACTAGGCAATTCTTCAAGGAACACATCTGGGAAGTCTTTTACTGTGGGTATGTCACACAGATTTGGCTTAGCCTGCCTAGTATCCACCACATGTGCTAGGTAGGCTTCACAGCCTTTTCTCATCAGTTTTCTTGCAATTGTGGCAGAGATGACATTGGACAAAGAATCTATCCTTTCCCTCACAATTGTGATCTCATTACCCTCAGGAGTTTTCAAAGAAATCCTCTTCAGTTTACAATCAACCATTGCCTGATGACGTGACAACCAGTCCATTCCCAAAATCACGTCAAACTCATGGAAAGGTAACTCAATCAGGTCTGCCAAGAATTCATACCCCTGAATCCTTAACGGGTAACCTTTGTACACTTTGTTCACCACTACACTATGGCCCAATGGATTAGTGACCTGAATGTCTTGGTCACTCTCCCCTACTAGTATCCCCCTTTCTACAGGTAGGTTGATGTAGATGTATGAATGAGTGGATCCTGGATCCACCAATGCATGCACAGATGTATTGTAGAGGGAGAACGTACCCCTAATGACGTCCGGGGCATCTTGCTCCTCCTGAGCTCTCATGGCATAGGCTCGCAGTGGTCCGCCTCAGCCTCTCTGGCTCAAATGCAGGCCTCTGTGATGGTCCCACTGCCTCAGATTTGCCAGAGTTCCTACCCTTTTGTGGTGCAGGAGCAGGTCTGTCTGCTTGTGTTGGAGCAGCTATAGTAGTTCTGCATGGACAGTTCCTCAGCTGATGCTCCGTCGACCCATACCTTAAGCAGGCACTAGTCACTCTCCAACACTCCCCCTTATGCCACTTCAGGCAATATAGACATGCAGAAGATGCTGGGGCTGGTCCCCTGAACCTCGTCCCTGGAGAGCTGCCCACTGATGGTGTGGGCTGACCTCTCCTAGGGATGAGCTGTGGCCTAGGCCCCTGAGACTGACCTTGACCTTGAGGTTGTCCTAAACTCTGTGCAGGTGGACCTTTGAACTTCTTTCCTGGTGCAGGAGATGAGCTTGACTGACCTGGGCCCCTCTTTTGCTGCCTCTCTCTTCTGATTTGCTCACTTATTCTCACTTTCTCCACTTTTAATGCAGCTTCCACTAACTTAGTGAAGTCTATAATTCCCAAGGCAGTGATCATGATCTTTACATTATCATTTAATCCCTCTTCAAATTCTTACACCTTTCGGCTTCATTAGGGACTATCTCCCTTCCGTAGCGGCTCAGTCTGACAAATTTATTTTCATACTCGGCCACTGTTAGCTGTCTCTGCCTTAGGTTAATGAACTCTCGTCTTCTCTCTTCTAGGTATACACTATCCATATATTTCTTCTTAAATTCTGAGAGGAAGAAGTCCCAAGTTATTACTTTTGGCTGTACTTCATCGGACACCGTATCCCACCATTCATATGCATCATCTTGCAACAGAGATATAGCAGCTTCTAGGTTTTGCTATGGAGTTCAGTGGAGTTGTTTTAAAACCCTTCCTGTTCTGTTCAACCAATTTTCAGCTGCAACAGAATCATCTTCTCTCTTGCCAAAGAAATCCACTGCTCCAAATTTTCTCAGTCTTTCCAGGTGTGATTTCTGTTGTGGAGGTGGAGGTGGTGGTGGCTTTACCCCAGCCATTTGTCTAAAGAATTCGGCCATTTGCTAGAACATGGCCTGTAAAGGCTGAGCAGGCTCTCTTTGAGCTGGCAGAGCAGGTTCTCCCCTACCCCCAGTCTCAGCTGCTGTAGGTGGAGCATGACTCTCCACTTCCTCCTCAACTGCCCTCTTTGATGTAGGGTCCATATCCTATTCAAAATAACAAAGGTAAACAGATCTGCATAGTATCACCTCGACTCTTACAAATGCAATGCATGGTATGGACTCAATCTAGGCCTAGAAACGCTTAAACCGTGCTCTGATACCACTAAATGTGACACCCCTTACCCGTCTGTAGTATAGCCGAGTAAGATATGTCACACAGTGTACCGGAATACTCTATTTTATCTCAATCATTTTTTATTCTTTCTTAATTTATTTTTATCATAGTTATGAAGTACAATATATTTCATTTAAGTCATTTATTGAAATTATAATTTATTTGAGGTTCCGCAAATTTTATAAAAAATTTAGCAGAGTGCCAGCTAAAAATGGAGAAAATAGTTCTTCGGAACCTGTGAAAAACACTTCCAATAATCATTTCCAATCATGCTCAAACTCCAATAACCATCAACATGGTCTCAATATTTTTCAACAATATTTCCATTTCTCATTCATTCATTTCACATAATATTCATATACAAGTCATAAATAAATACTCAATGTTCCATTCATAAACACAATTTCCACTATTTACATTAATATCAAAATACATTACATAATTCTTATTATACATGAGAAAATAAAAGTTTGATTACATAATACCAAAATGAAACCTAGTGTCCTATCAATGCACTGAAGACGGTGAGGTGATGTAACACCCCCGTTTGCATAGCCTGGTAGATTTCACTGTTCTGGTGACCGGTGTCGATCCGGATAATTAAGGAGATTAGAACCATACTAAAGACAACTTGAGAAGCCATAAACACAAATAATTAGTAATGTTCAATTAGTTAAGTATAAATAAGAAAAACAGAACATAAGAAGTTAAACGAGCTGAGAGTCATAGCGATGGGTGACCTCCTCGGGAACGACTGCGAAGTCAATTTAAACTCAAATTTCGAACCGTAAAATGTGACGCTGCGGTCCTTAGGACCCTTATGAACACAGTAGAAAAGAGAAAATCATGAAAAAGAACTGTTAAGCCAGTCAAATAATTAGGTCAGGGAGCCGGAAGAAATATGGAATTATTTGCAAACCGGGATGAACCAGCGAGGGGCAATTGGGTCAATTGACCCCGAGAGCTGACTCTTGACCTAACTGTCAAATAAAATCGGAGAAAAGAAAATTTCAGAATCGAGAATTAAATTAAAGAACTAATAGAAAAATAAAAAAAAGAGAGGAAAATCAAAAAGTAAAAAGGTGATGACATCATGCATGATCTCATGCATGATGCCATAACTAAATTAATTAAATATTTATTAAATTAGATTTTGTGGTCTTCCATAAGAAAAATTGATAAAATAAAACAAAAGAAAAAAAAAAAGAAAAATCTCTTCTTCTTCTCCTTGGTGCCGCCTCACTCTCTCTTTCATTTCACCATTGCTAATACTCCATTAAAGCTTGCACTTAAGCTTTAATTCCTCCACTCAACCTTAACAAATCCCCTAAAAACTTCACTAGAGCTTGTTATTGCAACTTGAGAAGAAGATTACAAGAAGAAAGAAGAGTTAAAGATAGGGTTTTGAAGATCTAAGAAAGGTTAGTGTGCTAACTTACAATTTATTTCTTTAAATGCATCATTAGTTGTTGAAATGAGCCTAGAATTAATTAAATGAAATGAAAATATGGTGGAAGGACCACTATTGAATTTTTGGCCAGCTTGAAGGGGACCATGATTTGCATGAATTTAATGGGTTTGAATGAGTTTAAAAACCTTATTTAGTTGATTGATTATGGTTGAGAGCTTTGAATTTAGTTAATTGCAACAATTAAGTGAGTTAGGGTTTTGGGACTTAGGTTTGTGAACCAAAAATGCAAGAAATGAGTAAATGGCAAGTTTGACCTATTGTGAAGTGAAAAATGGTCAATTGAGACCAAATGAGTTGTGTTTGAATTGTTGGAAGTGAAGCCAAATTCAAAGGGTGAATGGTCATGTTGTTGGCAGCATGACCAAGTCAACTTTGAAGGACCAAAACTGAAATTTTATAAGTCCAATTGATATGGTACCAATTGGGGATGAAAATAGACATACAATGACACAGTTTTCATTTAGGAACCATGCCCAAAAAGTGACCAAAACTTAGTGAACCAATTGACCAAAGTTGAATAAGAGCAGGCTGCCACTGTACAAACTGACCAAATAAACAGTGTTTGTTCATTTAGTCATAACTCGAGCTAGGCAGGTCAAAATGACCTAAAATTTTACCAGTGGTTAGATGAGATATAGACCTAAAACTTTCATGAAGAACACAAGTCCAAATTCTGTCAGCAACTAAGTCATTTGGCCACCCCAAGTTGGTGACTCAAATCTGCCAGCACCAAATTTACCCAGAAAATCTGGTTTATTTTCAATCTGGCAGCCTTAGTTCAAATGGTCATAACTTGAACTACAAAACTCCAATTGAGGTGATCCAAAAATGAGAATAAAATTAAGACAATAAGGAACATTTTCTATGAAGAAAGGTTTGCCGAATTCTAACAGTAGATTGACCAATAGAATAGTGCAACTTGGAGCACCAAAACTGAAAACTTGACAATTTGGCCAAAAGGACTTAAGCTTTGAGAAAATGACCAAAACCAACAAATTTAATGACCAAAATGTGGTATGTGGGTGAAGTTGGAGTTCCCATACCTATTAAGCCTTAAAAAGTCAACAATTTGACTTGAATAGTGTAGTGAATAGTAACCCGAAACACAAAAACTTCGAGAACGTCGAATTTAACGCAATAGAGCTAGTAAAAATGAAGTTAAATTTATTTTTGAAGTTATGCTAAGTTATGGTACTGAAACACTGTGAAACTGTGTGTTTCAGCTGAAAAAGACTTGAAAACTCAAAGAGACTGAGTCAAAGCTTAAAGGTGACTCGCGTCAAGTTTGTGCACAATAATAATTGTTTAAATATTTTAATCTCAAAAATTTGACTTCTTTGATTAATTATGTATTGTGTTGCCATTTTATAATCGTAAATGTGACTTTGGAAATTGATCAGATTTCTCATAAATTGTTTGAATAAATTGTTTTGAATTGATTTTATGTTCACACTTAGCATGACAGTATCACATTATTCCTCCTCCATTTATGGGGTTGAGATCATTTATTTTCCTCCCTCTCTGGCTTGCCAGTTGAGGTTGTAGATCGGATGAGTACTTATTAGCTAGCTAGCCACCTCCCTCATTGATTTCGATTAATGGGGTTGAGATTGCTTTGTCGTGGTGTACAACACGGCATTGATCGGAAATTTTGTGTCATGGCTTAAGTTGTGTATATGATTTTGGCAACACTGTGTTTAATGAATTATTTGACTAAATGGAGTTGTTATGAGCTTTGATATTTGTGAAATATGATTGAGAATTATTTAAATGGTGTTTCATTAATGAATGATTTATTTATTGCATTTTAAATTTTTATTGTGTACCACTGAGTATTTTTACACTCAGCGATAGCTCATTTTGCTGTCGCAGATAAGAGCAAGGAGAAAGCAGCAAAGTGAGCTGCTATCGAATTGTGGACCACATCGATCATTTTGTACGGGTATTATTTTATACCCTTGTAGATAATTTTGATGTAAATATAGAAATGTTATATGTATCAATGTAAGTTGAGCAGTTGTAAATAAATTGTAATAATATTATTTTGGATTTCCTTCCGTAAATTTAATATTTGTACATATAAATTTCATGTTCTATGCCTTGTGAATGAAGTATTAAATATTTTGAGATGATGAATTTTGATTTGTATTGTGGAAATTACTTTGAAGTGATTGAATTGAGTTGGTTGAGATTTATTGGAGGTTGGGAGATGTGAAAATTTTTTGGAAGTGTTTTTCTCAGGTATTTGAAGAACTGTTTTCTCTAATTACAAACGGAACTCTGTCAAAATTTTTATAAAATTTGCGGAAAAATTAAAATGGACAAAAATTTTTACTAGTATTTAAACTTTGAATAAATGGTTTTTTTTAATTTCTACCAAAATGCTCACCACCTCCAAAATGTAAGAAAATTGTTTTAAAATCCCTTGTAGGGTACTTAATGAGTTATCGGTAGGTGAAGTTCTGTAGTTCATTAAGTATTCTATGGGATCATGTTATGCCTTACGGAGAGATAAGGTGTGACAGGTGACATGGACACTATGCAGAGCTGCAGATGGTCTCACCCAGTCTGTGGTCTACTGGGCTCTCGGTCGGTCTCTCCAAAACCTACGCGTGGTAAAAAGCAACGCGCTAAGCAATAGTGCTTGGTGGTGCCAATAATAAAATAAAAAGAAATAATAGAAAATAAATATGTAGTGCATGTTCTGATGTCTTATGCAAACAATTTTTCGTTCATTATTGGTAATCTTATTTATTTTGTATTTGTTACATTCATAATTTCATTAAATTTATCCACTTTCATTTTTTTTAATTGCCCAAGTAACCTATACTGGATGACTGGACTGGATAAATGGGTAAATTGGCACTGGGTATCAAGTACCTCGAGCTGTCACACCATCGGTCACATATGTATCTCCCGGTGTGCAACAGAACAGCTAATGAGCTATAATAAATATTAGGCACAAGGTCAAGTATCAACACAATGTCAGAATGCCTAAAAGCCATAAAATCATAAAATGGCAGAATGCCATGTGCAGTACTACTAACTGAACCCTATTGGCATGCCAACCTTTCCAAACCAATCTTGCTAGGTGTACTAGGGCATGTTACACTTTTAAACTTTACAATTCTTGAAATTTAAGTTTAGGTGTTACTATTCTTTTCATTAGTCAACTAAAATGTTGACTTTTGCATAGACAATAGATAAATTGGTTCTAATACTCCCAACATACCACATTTTGCATTCTACAATTATTGGTATTGGTTGCCAATACCATTTCTAAGCTTAATGTTAGTTGTTCAAAATTTTCAGCTTTCAAGCTATGTGTTTACTATTCTAGTAGTCATTTTTGTAGTCGGAATTTGGCAAAATGATCAATAGGAAAGTTGTTCCTTATTTTGTCTAGTTATATTTTCTTTTTTGAATCACTCCATTTGGAGTTTTTTAGCTCAAGTTATGGCCCAAAAACAAAAATTGGCCGGTTTGAAATTTTTCCAGAATTTCTGGACTGACCAAATCTACAGTACTTGGAACAGTGAAAGCAACTCACCTTTTGAATATGATCTGGTCATAATTTTAGTTAGGTTTCTTCATGAAAGTTGTAGATATATATCTCAACTTGTTGTTGGTAAAATTTCAGATAAATTGGACCTTTCTGTACTGAGTTATGGCCAAATGACCAAACACTATTCATTTGGTCATTTTGCTAAGGCAGAATACAGGTTACCCGGATTAGGGCAAGCTTTTGGTTAACTTGATTTGGTTTTCGGGACATGGTTTCTTCACCAAAGTTGTGCCATTATGTGTCTAGTTTCATGTCCAATTGGCCTTGCACCAATTGAACCTCTATAATTCAAGTTATTGCTACCCAAACCTGCTAGACTCATGCCTAGCCCTGCAGGTCACCAAGGGCAGCCACACCAACTTCATTTCCCACTACATAAACCACTTCATTTCTCATTCACACATAACCAAATGGTCCCTAATTGACCATCAAAACTTACTTTCACCATTACATGATCAACATCTCAATTTTGGGTCCAAACCCTAGCTCTACCATTTCAATTTTTCAAACACATACAATCAATGGATCAATTCATACTCCTAATGATGCATATACAAGTTTAAAGAATTAATTGACACTAACCTTTGTTGGAGAGTTTCCCTAGCTTAGAAAACTTCTTGATTTTTCTTTCTTTTTGTTGCCCAAAGCTTCCTCAAGATGCTAGGTTAATTTTTTTTGTGAAGATGGCTAGGGTTTTGGAGTGAGATTTGGTGAGGTTGGGAGCTTGGCTGAGCTTTAATGGAGTTTTCCTTCCTCTCTCTCTCTCTCCATGTTTTTGGCTGCCCCAAAGGTTGAAGAAGCAACTGATTTTTCTTTCTTTTTTTCTGCCCATTAAGTCATTTTAAATAAGTTAATGCCATGTGTCAAAGTTTGATTGGGTGGGAGGATTTTTAATGACATCATAATGATGTCATAATTCCAATTCTTTAATTTTCCTTCCTTTTCTTGTCTACTAAATTTTAATTGAATTTTTAGCAATATTTACTCACATTTTATGTCATAATAATTATTTACTTAACTGGACCAGTCGGCCAAAAATCATCTCTGAAGACGAAATAACCAAAATGCCCTTCGTTTGGCTTAACAGACTAAAATTGTCTGTACTGATTTAAAAATTTTTCTAAACTTTTTCTTGGCATTCAAATGCCATAGAAACCTCAATGGCCCTTTTCTGGAGTCTTAAAAATTATTTTATGAATTTTCCTCCGGGTCTAGGGCTCCTAGTTGCGAGAACCGCAACTTCCCACTGGTTTACCCATCGATAGGGCGCTGGCTCATTTAACTTGGTTGTATTTTATTTCTCAAATTTTTCCTAAATTTTTTGTAACATCCTCCCTATACGTGTTTTGTACGTTCTATTGCTCCAGTAGTCAAATAACAGTCCAGGCAAGTCAGGATGTCTAGAACTACACTTCGGTGATAGTGAACAGACATATAATGATGAAATAAATAAAAAGAAAATACAAGAAAAAATCAAACAAAAATGAAAGAGAGAAAATGATGCTAAGTTAAACGAGCCGGCACCGCAGCGATGGGTGACTGCACTGGGAAGGCCGTTGCCGACCCCAGGACCGCGGGGAACCCTCTGAATTTAATTTTGAGACGTAAATAAAGGTTTATTAAAATGTAATTGACACTAGAAATATCAAAGAAAAATTAATAGATTAGTACAAAGAAAAATGAAAAATCGAGAAACAGACAAAAATCGGTGTTGCCGAAAAATCAGGAATATAACCCGAAGTGGGGTATTTTGGTCATTTGACACATAGTGTTGCCTTTTGACCTCAATCTCTATTAAAAATAAATGATATTACACTTAGAAAAATGTCATGAAAAATTAAATTGTGATACATTATAAGAATAGTGAAAGAAATGGGGGATAAAATCCAATTTATGAAACTTTGAATAATTAACATTAAAATCCAAGTTAGTGCTCCACTAACTTGGATATTGGGACCCTTATCATAGCCTTGGGACAGCAGATAGCACTCACCATCATCTTCTTCATCATCACATTTTACTTTGCCGAAATGAATTCAACCATGGAAATCACCATGGCCACCCCACATGCAACCTCCATGGGTGCATGATCAAGCCATCCTTTCCACTTCTTTCCTTCATTAAAGCTTGCCTACTCACCTTGGGGAAGATATTGGCAACATGAAAAGCAAGATTTGGTGAAGTTTTGATAAGCTTCAAAAGTGGTAACTGTCCAAAACCTCTCCCTTGCTTTAGTAAACCTTGTGTTTAGGTTGAGGTGAGTATTTTGGTGAAGAGAAATGAAAGAAATAGTGAGAAATGGACTTGTCCATTTTTGGCAGCCATGAACCTTTGTTAAGCTTGAGTTATTTTACTTCTAATGAATGGAAATGAAGGTTGATTAATTTAAATGAAAGTTGTAGTAAGTTTGTATCTAAGTATATGCATGTAGTATTTGAATTAAGGGTGTGAAATGGAACTTTGATGCCTTGAGCAAACTGCCATATTTGGCAGCCCCTAATAGCATGAATTTGTGTGTGAACATGTAGTTATTAATGAAATATGCTAAGGTTAAATTGTGGGCAGCAAGTGTAAGTGATATTGAAGTATGATTATGTTGAAGTGTATGTGTAATATTGACATTGAGATGTGTTAAATTTTGGTGAAAGTGAATGTTGAATTAATGGTGAATTGTGTGCATTAAGCACTTGAAGATTCTGCCCAAAATTGTTGCTGGAATTGTGTACAATATATATATATGGAAGTGTTATTGATTGAATATTGAAGAAATGAGGAGGAGAAGGAATATCAAATTGGAAGTGTATGTGCTTTGTGCAGGTTGTGTGTGAAGGCAGTAAATAAATTAGGCCATAAGTGCCAAACTATGAACCCAATTGGTATGAGGCCAATAGGGGGTGAAACTAGACACCAAATAGGCCAACTTTCATGTAGAAATGTTGCCAAAATTCTACCTAGAAACTGACCTTAAAAATGACCAAATCAGGATTAGCAACCTTGCAACCCAGATTTTTGACCATATAAACAGTAGTCCTTTGGATGACCATAACTCACTCAAAACAGGTCCAATTGACCTGAAATTTTTTCCATGGTTAGTCTAGACATAGATCTACAATTCCTATGAGACATCAAAGCCCAAAAATGGCCAGAACCAAGTAAAATGGCTTGCACAAGTTCAGGTACAAAAACTATCGAACCAAAACTGACCTAAAATTGACCAAATTTTGCACTGAAGGTGCAATCTGTCCAGCTTTAGTA
This sequence comes from Hevea brasiliensis, assembly GCF_030052815.1. Classification (NCBI taxonomy): domain Eukaryota; kingdom Viridiplantae; phylum Streptophyta; class Magnoliopsida; order Malpighiales; family Euphorbiaceae; genus Hevea; species Hevea brasiliensis. The sequence goes on from NC_079494.1 coordinate 24,467,284, forward strand.
AATTGACCATATCTTGGTCTATACAACTCAGAATAACCTGAAATTTTGCCCCGTGTGCAATAAGACATAGAGCTACAATTTTTCTTGTTTGACCAGAAGCTTAAAACCAAGGGAAATAGGACTTTAAGCTAGACCAATCTAGCACACAAAAATTGAGAATTTGACATTTTGCATACAATGATGCTTGAAGCGTTTTGGCAATGAATGCCAACTTGTAAAAATGGTAAATTGCACTATATTGGCAGCATATTGAGATATAAATTGTGACATATTGATGCTAGAAACAACTTATCTATATTACCTAAAAAGGTCAACATATGCATTGACTTGTGAATTATATAATAGTTAGTAAACTCCAAAAATTGAAGAATTAAACAATTAATTAATAATGTGCCCTAGTTTGCCTAGTTCACTAGTATGGATAAGTTGGCATGCCAATAGGATTCTGATAGCTGTTCTGTAAATGGCTTTATGCCATACTGTGTTTTTATGGCTTATTATGTTGCACTGTGACTTTAATAGCCTACGGCTATACATATTGTGTATTTATTTTTAGCTTATCGCCAGATTGACTATATGGCTTTTTAGCCACGCTATTTGCACACCGAGAGACACTTTGTGACCGATGGTGTGACGGCCTGAGGTACTAGGTACCCAATGCCAGTATATCCATTTATCTAGTCTGGTCAGTAAATAAGCTACACGGGCAGTAATTCAAGTACTATTAAATTCAAATACCTAAATCCAGTCTACTGACATACAACACTACCAAAAATTTGTAAACACTTTATTTGCTTTATTTTAGTGTATATTTCTTTATATTTGGCACCACTAAGCAAAATTGCTTAGCGCGTTGCTTTTGTAACGCGTAGGTATTGGAGATACAGTTGGGGAGCCCAGCAGACCTACGACCGGGTGAGACATCAGATCTGCACAGGAGTCCAGAGTCATCTGCACTGCATTGCATACATGGTAGGACGTAGGATATCTTGTATTTTGTACTTTTGTTGTATATTTGAAATTCAGCCTTGTATTTTGTAATGTTATGAAAGCTCTATAGTTTCTAATATTTTGTACATATTAAATGACATGGAGATTTTCTATATATATTTAAATTATTATGGACTGTATTATGGAACTGTTTAATGACTGTAAAAGTCTATTGACTTTACTGAGAAATAGAGACTGTGAAATATTTGAGATTTTGATATCATCGTATTAAACTGTTTTCAACAAGTTTAGAAGGACAGTTTGTCCTAAATATAGACGGCAACTTGCCAAATTTTTATTACCAATCTTGAAACACTGATTTTATCAAAGTATGACAATAGTATCAGCATGATATGAATATTACATAAAAGACTTCTTAAAATCAAATTGAGTTCAAGAAATGAAATAATCACAGACTAGGTGTTCCGGCACGCCGTGTAGCACACCTTGCTCGGCTATACTGTAGACCAGTGAGGGGTGTTACATTTTCTTTATTAATATTTGAGTTAATTATGGTTCCTCACTTTAGTTTAAATATTTTTCTGAACGTTCTAGCTGTCCGGATTGACACTGGTCTTCGAAATAGTAAAATGTACGGAGTTGCTACATGGAGGGTGTTATAACTCTTCCCCTCTAATTTAAATTTCATCCTCAAAATTTACCTGATGTAAACAGTTTAGGGAACTGTTGCCTCATCATTTCTTCACTTTCCCAAGTTTCCTCCTCGATGTTGTTGTGCCTCCAAAGCACTTCCACTAGTGGAATCAGCTTATTCCTCAACTCTTTCACTTCCCGAGCCAGGATCCGTATGGGTTCTTCTTCATATGTCAAATCCGGTTGTACTTTAATTTCTTCCATAGAGATAACATGTGAAGGATCTGAGCGGTATCTTCTTAGCATAGACACATGGAACACATTATGGATCTTGTCCAGCTCTAGTGGTAAAGCTAGCCTATAGGCCACTGGACCCACATGTTCAATGACTTCATATGGGCCAATGAACCTAGGGCTTAACTTACCTTTCCTTCCAAACCTCAGTACCGTCTTCCATGGTGACACCTTGAGGAACACTTTGTCGCCAATCGCATATTCTATTTCTTTCCTCTTTAGGTGGGCATAAGATTTCTGTCTGTCTGAGGCAACCTTTAGATTAGCTTTGATTAGTTTTACTTTCTCCTCAGTCTGTTTCACCAGGTCTGGCCCTACCAGTTTATCTTCACCCAATTCAATTCAGCACACTGGAGTTCTACATTTCCTCCCATACAGTGCTTCATATGGGGCCATTTGGATACTAGCTTGGTAGCTATTATTGTATGCAAATTCTGCCAGTGGAAGGTATCTATCCCAACTTCCCTCAAACTCAATGACACAACTCCTCAGCATATCCTCAAGGACCTGACATATATTTCATGTTATTATTATCATTTTAGTTCAATATTTGTATTAATTCAATTGGTTTTAATTATTTACCTGGATTTCTCTTTCTGATTGCCCATCCATCTGAGGATGGAAAGCTGTGCTGAAATGAAGTTGTGTACCCAAGGATTCATGCAACTTCTTCCAAAATCTCGATGTAAACCTTGGGTCTCGATTAGATATGATGGAAAGTGAAATTCCATGCAGTCTAACTATCTCACCGATATATAATTCTACAAACTTCTCTAGTGAGTAGTCAGTCCTAACTGGCAGAAAATGTGCTGACTTCGTTAATCCATCTACTATCACCTATACTGCATCATGCTTCTTCTGGGTGAGAGGTAGACCACTTATAAAATCCATGGTGACTCGATCCCATTTCCATTCAGGTATGCGTATAGGCTGTAGCAAACTGAATGGAACTTGATGTTCTGCCTTGATTTGCTAACATGTCAAGCATTTAGTCACATAGTCAGCTATGTCCTTCTTCATACCAGGCCACAAATACTTAAGCTTCAGATCATGATACATTTTTGTACTTCCTGGGTCCATAGCATAAACACTGGTGTGTGCCTCTTTCAGAATACTGGCTTTCAATTCCCCATCATCTGGTACACATAATCTTCCTTTGTAGTATAGACACCCATTTGTTTTCACTGCATAGTTAGTTTCTTTCCCTTCTAGGATTTTGCTCATAATAGTCTTTAGCTTCTGATCTACCTGCTGCCCATCTAAAATCTGCTGTAGCAGGTTTGGCCTCACTTGCAACTCAGCCAAAATGGCTCCATCTCGAGTCAAGGATAGACAGGCATTCAATGATCTCAAAGCTGTGATGGATTTTCTACTCAAAGCATCAGCAACTACATTTGCCTTCCCAGGATGATAGTCAATCACACAATCATAGTCCTTCAGGAACTCAATCCATCGCCTCTATCTGAGGTTGAGCTCCTTCTGGGTTTGCAAGTATTTATACTCTTATGGTTTGTATAGAAGTAATATTTTTTGCCATATAAATAATGCTTCCATATCTTCAGTACGAAGATAATTGTTGCTAACTCCAGGTCATGAGTAGGGTAGTTCTGTTCATGTAGCCTTAACTTCTTGGAAGCATAGGTGACCACTTTCCCCTCTTGCATCAATACACACCCTAGCCCATTATGTGAGGTATCACTGTAGACCACAAAGTCTTTCCCTGATACTGGCTGTGTTAACACTGGTGCTTCTACCAACATAGCCTTTAGCCTCTCAAAACTTACTTGGCACTTGTCGTTCTAGCCAAATTTCACATTCTTGTGCAACAACTTGGTCATTAGAGCAGCTATAAGAGAGAACTCCTTCACAAATCTTCTGTAATACCCAGCTAGCTCCAAGAAACTTCTGACCTCAGTTGTATTACTGTGAGGCTTCCATTCCATCACTACTTCTATTTTCTTGGGATCCACTCTAATCCCATCAGCTGACACTATGTATCCAGGGAATGCAATTTCAATTAACCAAAAGTCACACTTTGACAACTTAGCATACAGCTTTTTTTCTTTCAGGGTTTGCAGAACAATCCTCAAATGTTCATCATGTTCTTCCCTGGTCTTGGAATACACCAAAATATCATCAATAAAGACCACTATTAACTGATCTAGGTATGGATGGATGATACGGTTCATAAGGTCCATGAATGCCGCTGGTGCATTTGTTAGTCCAAAGGGCATCACCAGAAACTCATAATGCCCATACCGGGTTTTGAATGCAGTATTTGGCACATTTGCATCCTTCACCCTCAACTGATGATACCTTGATCTGAGATCAATTTTTGAAAATACTCCTGCTCCCTTCAAATGATCAAACAGATCGTCAATTCTAGGCAATGGATACTTATTCTTCACTGTCACTTTATTCAACTGCCGATAATCAATGCATAACCTCAAAGTCCCATCCTTCCTCTTCACAAACAGCACTAGAGCTCCCCATGGTGACACGCTGGGGCGTATAAACCCCTTATCCAATAACTCTTGTAACTGGATTTTCAGTTCCTTCAATTCTGTGGGTGCCATCCTATAAGGAGCAATAGAGATTGGTGTTGTACCCGACAGTATCTCAATAGCAAATTCAACTTCTCTTTCTGGTGGCAAACCAGGCAATTCTTTAGGGAACACATCTGGGAAGTCTTTTAATATGGGTATGTCACACAGATCTAGCTTAGCTTGCTTAGTATCCACCACATTTGCTAGGTAAGCTTCACAGCCTTTTCCCATCAGTTTTCTTGCAACTGTGGCTGAGATGACATTGGACAAGGAATCTGTCCTTTCCCTCACAACTGTGATCTCATTACCCTCAGGAGTTTTCAAAGAAATCCTCTTCAGTTTACAATCAACCATTGCCTGATGACGTGATAACCAGTCCATTCCCAAAATCACGTCAAACTCATGGAAAGGCAACTCAATCAGGTCTGCCAAGAATTCATACCCTTGAATCCTTAACGGGCAACCTTTTTACACTTTGTTCACCACTACACTATGGCCCAATGGATTAGTGCCTAGAATGTCTTGGTCACTCTCCCCTACTAGTATCCCCCGTTCTACAGGTAGGTTGATGTAGATGTATGAATGAGTGGATCCTGGATCCACCAATGCATGCACAAATGTATTATAGAGGGAGAATGTACCCCTGATGACGTCCAGGGCATCTTGCTCCTCTTGAGCTCTCATGGCATAGGCTCTGGTAGGTGGTCTGCCCTCAGGCCTCTCTGCTGGCTCAGATGCAGGCCTCTGTGATGGTCCCACTGCCTCAGATTTGCCAGATTTCCTACCCCTTCGTGGTGCAGGAGCAGGTCTGCCTGCTTGTGTTGGAGCAGCTATAGTAGTTATGCATGGACAGTTCCTCAGCAGATGCTCTGTCGACCCACACCTTAAGCTGGCACCAGTCACTCTCCAACACTCCCCCTTATGCCACTTCAGGCAATGTGGACATGCAGAAGATGCTGGGGCTGGTCCCCCGAACCCCGTCCCTGGAGAGCTACCCACTGATGGTGTGGACTGACCTCTCCTAAGGGTGAACTGTGGCCTGGGCCCCTGAGACTGACCTTGACCTTGAGGTTGACCTGAACTCTGTGCAGGTGGACCTTTAGACTTCTTTCCTAGTGCAGGAGATGAGCTTGATTGACCCGGGCCCCTCTTCTATTGTCTCTCTCTTCTGATTTGCTCACTTATTCTCACTTTCTCCACTTTTAATGCAGCTTCCACTAACTTAGTGAAGTCTGTAATTCCTAAAGCAGTGATTATGATCTTTATATTATCATTTAATCCCTCTTCAAATCTCTTACACCTTTCGGCTTCATTAGGGACTATCTCCCTTCCATAGCGGCTCAGTCTGACAAATTTCTTTTCATACTCGGCCACTGTTAGCTGTCTCTGCCTCAGGTTAATGAACTCTCTTCTTCTCTCTTCTAGGTATACACTGCCCACATATTTCTTCTTAAATTCTGAGAGGAAGACGTCCCAAGTTATTACTTCTGGCTTTACTTCACTGGACACCGTATCCCACCATTCATATGCATCATCTTGCAACAGAGATATAGCAGCTTCTAGGTTTTGCTCTGGAGTGCAGTGGAGTTGTTTTAAAACCCTTCCTGTTCTGTTCAACTAATTTTCAGCTACAACAGAATCATCTTCTCTCTTGCCAAAGAAATCTACTGCTCCAAATTTTCTCAGTCTTTCCAGGTGTGATTTCTGTTGTGGAGGTGGTGGTGGTGGTGGCATTACCCCAGCCATTTGTCTGCAGAATTCGGCCATTTGCTAGAACATGGCCTATGGAAGCTGAGCAGGCTCTCTTTGAGTTGGCGGAGCAGATTCTCCCCTACCCTCAGTCTCAGCTACTGCAGGTGGAGCATGACTCTCCACTTCCTCCTCAACTGCCCTCTGTGATGTAGGGTCCATATTCTATTCAAAATAACAAAGATAAACAGATCTGCATTAGTGTCACTTCAACTCTTACAAATGCAATGCATAGTATGGACTCAATCTAGGCCCAGAAATGCCTAAACCGTGCTCTGATACCATTAAATGTGACACCCCTTACTTGTCTACAGTATAGCCGAGTAAGATATGTCACATAGTGTACCGGAATACTCTATTTTATCTCAATCATTTTTTATTCTTCCTTAATTTATTTTTATCATAGTTATGAAGTACAATATATTTCATTTAAGTCATTTATAGAAATTATAATTTATTTGACGTTCCGCAAATTTTATAAAAAATTCAGCAGAGTGCCGGCTAAAAATGGAGAAAACAGTTATTTGGAACCTGTGAAAAACACTTCCAATAATCATTTCCAATCATGCTCAAACTCCACTAACCATCAACATGGTCACAATATTTTTCAACAATATTTATATTTCTCATTCATTCATTTCACATAATATTCATATACAAGTCATAAATAAATACTCAATGTTCCATTCATAAACACAATTTCCACTATTTACATTAATATCAAAATACATTACATAAGTCTTATTATACATGAGAAAATAAAAGTTTGAGTACATAATACCAAAATGAAACCTAGTGTCCTACGAATGCACTGAAGACGGTGAGGTGACATGGACACTATGCAGAGCTGCAGATGGTCTCACCCAGTCTGTGGTCTATTGGGCTCTCAATCGTTCTCTCCAGAACCTACGCATGGCAAAAAGCAACGCGCTAAGCAATAATGTTTAGTGGTGCCAATAATAAAATAAAAAAAAAAATAGAAAATAAATATGTAGTGCATGTTCTGATGTCTTATGCAAACAATTTTTCGATCATTATTGGTAATCTTATTTATTTTGTATTTGTTATATTCATAATTTCATTAAATTTATCCACTTTCATTTTTTTTAATTGCCCATGTAACCTATACTGGATGACTGGACTGGATAAATGGGTAAACTGGCACTGGGTATCAAATACCTCGGGCTGTCATACCATCGGTCACATATGTATCTCCCGGTGTGCAACAGAACAGCTAATGAGCTGTAATAAATATTAGGCACAAGGCCAAGTATCAACACAATGTCAAAATGGCTAAAAGCCATAAAACCACAGAATGGTATAATGCCATGTGCAGTACTGCTAACTGAATCCTATTGGCATGCCAACCTATCCAAACCAATCTTGCTAGGTGTAGTAGGGCATGTTACACTTTTAAACTTTACAATTCTTGAAATTTAAGTTTAGGTGTTACTATTCATTTCATTAGTCAACTAAAATGTTGACTTTTGCATAGACAATAGGTACATTGGTTCTAATACTCCCAACATACCACATTTTGCATTCTAAAATTGTGGGTATTGGTTGCCAATACCATTTCTAAGCCTAATGTTAATTGTTCAAAATTTTTAAATTTCAAGCTATGTGTTTACTATTCTATTAGTCATTTTTGCAGTAGGAATTTGGCAAAATGATCAACATAAAGGTTGTTCCTTATTTTGTCTAGTTATATTTCCTTTTTTGAATCACTCCATTTGGAGTTTAGTAGCTCAAGTTATGGCCCAAAACCATAACTGGCCGGATTAAAATTTTTCAAGAATTTCTGGACTGACCAAATCTACAGTACTTGGAACAGTATTGCAACTCACTTTTTGAATATGTTCTGGTGATAATTTTAGTTAGGTTTCTTCATGAAAGTTGTATATCTATATCTCAACTTGTTGCTAGTAAAATTTCATGTCAATTGGACCTTTCTACACTGAGTTATGGCCAAATGACCAAACACTATTCATTTGGTCATTTTGCCCAGGCAGAATGTAGGTCACCCGGATTAGGGCAAACTTTTGGTTAACTTGGTTTGGTTTTCTGGACATGATTTCTTCACCAAAGTTGTGCCATTATGTGTCTAGTTTCATTTTCAATTGGCTTTGCACCAATTGAACCTCTACAATTCAAGTTATTGCTACCCAAACCTGCTGGACTCATGCCCAGCCCTGTAGGTCGCCAAGGGCAGCCACACCAACTTCATTTCCCACTACATAAACCACTTCATTTCTCATTCACAAATAACCAAATGGTCCCTAATTGACCATTAAAACTTACTTTCACCATTACATGATCAACATCTCAATTTTGGGTCCAAACCCTAGCTCTACCATTTCAATTTTTCAAACACATACAATCAATGGATCAATTCATACTCCTAATGATGCATATACAAGTTTAAAGAATTAATTGACACTAACCTTTGTTGGAGAGTTTCCCTAGCTTAGAAAACTTCTTGATTTTTCTTTCTTTTTGCTACCCAAAGCTTCCTCAAGATACTAGGTTAATTTTTTTGTGAAGAAGGCTAGGGTTTTGGAGTGAGATTGGTGAGGTTGGCAGCTTGGGTGAGCTTTAATGGAGTTTTCCTTCCTCTCTCTCTCTCTCTCCATGTTTTTGGCTGCCTCAAAGGTTGAAGAAGCAACTGATTTTTCTTTCTTTTTTTTCTGCCCATTAAGTCATTTTAAATAAGTTAATGCCATGTGTCAAAGTTTGATTGGGTGGGAGGATTTTTAATGACATCATAATGATATCATAATTCCAATTCTTTAATATTCCTTCCTTTTCTTGTCTACTAAATTTTAATTTAATTTTTAGCAATATTTATTCACATTTTATGTCATAATAATTATTTACTTAACTAGACCAGTCGGCCAAAAATGTAACACCCTCCCGGTAACCACTCCGTACATCCTACTGTTCCGGTGACCGGTGTTGGTCCGGACAGCTAGAACGTCTGCAAAAATATTTAAACTAAAGTTAGAAACCATAATTAACTCAAATATTAATAAGAAAAATTTAGTAAAAATTTTAGAAATAAAATACAACCAAGTTAAACGAGCCGGTGCCCTAGCGATGGGTAACTGAGGAGGAAGTTGCGGTTCTATAACGAGGAGCCCTAGACCCGGGGGAAAAATTATAAAATAATTTTTGGGACTCCAGAGAAGGGTTATTGAGGTTCCCATGGCATTAGAATGCCAAGAAAATACCTAGAAAAATTTTTCAATCGGTACAGACAATTTTGACCCGTTCAGCCAAACGGAGGGCATTTTGGTCATTTCTCCTTTAGAGGTGATTTTTGGCCGACTTGTCCAGTTGAGTAAATAATTAATATGACATAAAATATGAAGAAACATTACTAAAAATAAAATTGGAAATGAGTAGTGAAAGAAAAGAAAAGAAAATGCAAAATAATGCAAATAATGACATAGTATGATGTGATTTAAAATTACCAACCAATCACCATTAAGCAACTATTTGACTAACAAATAAAAGAGGTTAAAAGAAGACCAAAATAACAAAAAAATGCAGCAGCCATCCCTCCTTTCCCATTGCAGCCGAAATCCCTTCACCATGCTCCTCCATTTTTGGTTCTTGAAAGCTTCAAATTTCCATGCTTCCTCACCCTAAAACCCATAAGTCCCTTCATCAAAAATTAATCCCACACCTAGACAAAGCTTTAGGCAGCCAAGAAAAGGAAGAAAAGTGAAGTTTTGAGTTGGGAAAAATCTGCCCTATTCAAGGTTAGTGCACATATATACTTAAATCTCCTTTATTCCATGTTAAAGCCTTAAAGTGAGCAAGAATTTGTCACTTAAATGAATGAAATTTATGCTTATGCATGCCTTGAATTTTGGCAGCCCTAAGGAAGGAACAATAAGGGAGTGTTTTGATGGTTTTAATGGACTTAGCATGAATTGGAGATTATGTTTAAGCTATATATCTACATAGATGTTGAACTAGTGTGTTAATTGAGGTTTATGGGTAAATTGCATTGGACATTAGGGTTTTGAGGAATGAAAAATTAACTTGGCTTATCAAACTGTTAAAGAACACTCTAATGGTCAATAAGTGACCATTTGAGGTATGTTGACCACAATTTGGACTGAAAAATGGTATGGCAAAGTCAAGGTGTGAGCTGCCCTAGGACAGCAGCAAATGGACTGATTTCAGTCCAATTACACAGCCATAACTTTGGCTGTGTTAATCCAATTGGTGTTTGGCCAATTGGACATGAAACTAGGCTTATAATGGCACATTTTTGCTGAAGAAACCATGCCCAAAAGACCAAAGCAAGAGGACCAAAACTTGGCCCCAATCCGGATACCACAACTGATTCTGAGAATTGACCAAATGAACGATGAATCGTTCATTTGGCCATAACTCACTGTAGATTTGGTCAATTGATCTGAAACTTTTACAGCAACAAGTTAAGACATAGACAAACAACTTTCATGGAACCTACCCCAAATTATGGCCAGAACCTAACCCAAATGGCAGTGGCAGTCACTATTCATGTTACTGTAGATATGGTAATTTCTGCAGAATGGTAATCCGGCCAGCTGTGGTTTTTGGACCATATCTGGAGCTACAAAACTCCAAATGGAGTGATTCAAAAAAGGAAATTCAACTAGACAAAATAAGGAACAACTTTCATGCTTTACATTTCATCAAATTCCCACAGAAACAGTGTCCAATGGAACAGTGAAGTTGACTCACAAAAACTGAAAATTCTGCTTGTGTTGGTTTAAACTTTGAAATGGTATAAATGCTTAATGCCAACAAGTTTGGAATGCCAAATGTGGTATGTTGGGAGTGCCAAAGTCAATGTACATATTTTTATTCTAAAAGTCAACATTTTTGTTGACCAATAAGATGAATAGTGACACTAAAAATTTGAAATTCACAAATTGAAGAATTTAAAAGTTTCAAATGCCCTAGTATACCTAACAAGATTGGTTTGGATAGTTTGGCATGCCAATAGGGTTCGATTAGCGATCGCACATGGCAATATGCCATTCAGTGATTTCATGGCTTGTAGCCATTCGACTTTGTATTGAGACTTGGCCTTGTGCTCGATATTATTCTGACTTGTTAGCCGCTACATTTGCCTGGGAGATGCATATGTGACCGATGGTGTGACGGCCCGAGGTTCTAGGTACCCAGTGCCTGTTTACCCGTTATCCAGTCCAGTCGTCTAGTGTAGGTTTACTTGGGGCAACCAAATGAATAAAAGTGAACAACGTTAACGAAATAATGGTTATACCAATACCAAACAAAGAAAGCATACACATTCTATACACATTCATTTTCTTGCTATTTTCTTCAATTATATAATTGCACCACTAAGCATTATTGCTTAGCGCGTTGCTTTTGCCACGAGTAGGTACTGGAGATCCCGATCGTGAGCCCAGTAGACCACAGACTGGGTGAGTCCATCCTGCAGTTCTGCACAGTGTCCGTGTCACCTCGTCACCTGCAGTGCATTGGTAGGACACTAGATGTCATTTTGTCATTTTGTAATTAAATTTTTATTTTCTCATATGTATTTGGGATTTATGTAATGTATTTTGAGGTTCATGTAAATAATAAAGATTTATGGTTATGTATGGAAGTAATTTGAGTATTTAATTGTTGTTTATATATGAGAACCCTGAGAAAGGGATGTTTGAGAAATGAAAAGGTTGTTGAGACCTGAAATTAAAAAATTGTTGAGATCTTGATATTGAGTTTTGTGATGATATTGGAGTTGGGAATGAATGAATTTGTTTATTGGAAGTGTTTTTAACAGGTTCCGAAGAACTGTTTTCTCCATTTTTAGCCGGTACTCCGCCGGATTTTCTATAAAATTTTCGGAACCTCAAATAAATAAAAATTTTGCTAAATGGCTTAAATAAAGTATATTTCATAAATTATATGCAAAAGCATGATATAAATTAATTAAGGTATATTAGAGTGTGCCGGTACACCGTGTGGCATTACTTACTCGGGTATACTGTACACGGGTAAAGGGTGTCACATTTAGTGGTATCAGAGCACGGTTTAGGCGTTTCTGGGCCTAGATTGAGTCCATAGCATGCATTGCATTTGTAAGAGTCGAGGTGACACTAATGCAGATCTGTTTGTCTTTCTTATTTTGAATAGGATATGGATCCTTCATCTCAGAGGGCAGTCGAGGAGGAAGTGGAGAGTCATGCTCCACCTGCAGTAGCTGAGACTGGGGGTAAGGGAGAACCTACTCCACCAGCTCAAGCAGAGCCTGCTCAGCCTCCACAGGCCATGTTCAAACAAATGGCCGACTTCTTTAGACAAATGGCTGGAGTAATGCCAGCAGCACCACCACCACCAACTGCACAGCAGAAATCACACCTGGAAAGGCTAAGGAAGTTTGGAGCAGTGGACTTTTTCGGTAAGAGAGAAGATGACTCTGTTGCAGCTGAGAATTGGTTGAACAGAACGGGCAGAGTCTTAAAACAACTCCACTGCACCTCATAGCAAAATCTAGAAGCTGCAGTATCTTTGTTGCAAGACGATGCCTATGAATGGTGGGACACTGTGTCCAGTGAAGTGCAGCCAGAAGCTGTAACTTGGGACTTCTTTCTCTCCGAGTTCAAGAAGAAATATGTGGGTACTGTATACCTGGAAGAGAGAAGAAGAGAGTTCATTAACCTGAGGCAGACATTTATCGGTGGGCAGTATGAGAAGGAATTTATCCGATTAAGCCGCTACGGAAGGGAGATAGTCCCTAATGAAGTTGAAAGGTGTAAGAGATTTAAAGAGGGACTAAATGACAACATTAAGATCCAGCTCACTGCCTTGGGAATCACAGAATTTAGCAAGCTAGTGGAAGCTGCAATAAGAGTTGAAAAAGTGAGAATCAGTGAGCAGACCAGAAGGGAGAGACAGCAGAAGAGGGGACCCGGTCAGTCTAGCTCAGCTCCTGCATTTGGAAAGAAGTTCAAGGGTCCACCTGCACAGAGTTCAGCTCAGCCACATGGTCAGGGTCAGTCTCAGGGGCCCAGGCCACAGTTCACCCCTAGGAGAGGTCAGTCCACACCATCAGTGGGCAGCTCTCCAGGGATGGGGTTCAGGGGACCAGCCCCAACATCTTCTGCATGTCCACACTGCCTTAAATGGCACAAGGGGGAGTGTTGGAGAGTAACTGGTGCCTGCTTGAGATGTGGGTCAACAGAGCATCAGCTGCGAAATTGTCCACGCAGAACCACTACAACTACTCCAACACAAGCAGACAGACCTGCTCCTACACCACAGAGAGGTAGGAAATCTGGTAAATCTGAGGCTGTTGGACCATCACAGAGGCCTGCATCTGAGCCAGCAGAGAGGCCAGATAACAGACCACCTGTCAGAAATTATGCTATTAGAGCTCAGGAGGAGCAAGATGCCCCGGACGTCATCAGGGGTACGTTCTTCCTCTACACTATACCTGTGCATGCATTGGTAGATCCAGGATCTACTCATTCCTACATCTGCATCAACCTACCCGTAGAAAGGGGGATACTAGTAGGGGAGAGTGACCAAGACATTCTGGTCACTAATCCATTGGGCCACAGTGTAGTGGTGAACAAAGTATACAAGGATTGCCCGTTAAGGATTCAGGGGTATGAATTCTTGGCCGACCTGATTGAGTTACCCTTCCATGAGTTTGACGTGATTTTGGGAATGGACTGGTTGTCACGTCATCAGGCAATAGTTGATTGCAAATTGAAGAGAATTTCTCTAAAAACTTCAGAGGGTAATGAGATCACAGTTGTGGGAAAGGATGATTTCTTGTCCAATGTCATCTCGACCACCGTTGCAAGAAGAATGATGAGAAAAGGTGAAGCCTACCTAGCACATGTGGTAGATACTAGGCAGCTAAGCCAAACACAGGTGACATACCCACAGAAGAGATTTCCTGCAGGTATTTCCCAAAGAGTTGCACAGTTTGCCACGAGAAAGGGAAGTTGAATTTGCTATTGAGACATCGCTGCACAAAGACCCATTTCCATTGCTCCTTATAGGATGGCACCCACTGAATTGAGGGAGTTGAAAACTCAGTTGCAAGAGTTGCTGGAAAAGGCGTTTATACGCCCCAGTGTGTCACCTTGGGGAGCTCCAGTGCTGTTTGTGAAAAAGAAGGATGGGACTTTGAGGCTATGCATCGATTACCGGCAGTTGAATAAAGTGACTGTGAAGAATAAATATCTGTTGCCTAGAATTGATGATCTGTTTGATCAGTTGAAGGGAGCAGGAGTATTTTCTAAGATTGATCTCATATCAGGGTATCATCAGTTAAGGGTGAAGGATGTAGATGTGCCCAAAACTGCATTCAGGACCCGATACGGGCATTATGAGTTTCTGGTGATGCCCTTTGGCCTAACAAATGCACCAGCGGCATTTATGGACCTTATGAACCGTATCTTCCATCCATACCTAGATCGGTTCGTAGTGGTTTTTATTGATGATATTCTGGTGTACTCCAAGACCAGGGAAGAACATGATGAACATTTGAGGATTGTTCTGCAAACCCTGCGGGAAAAGAAGCTGTATGCTAAGTTGTCCAAGTGTGACTTTTGGCTGAATGAGATTGCATTCCTTGGACACATAGTGTCAGCTGATGGGATTAGGGTGGATCCCAAGAAAATAGAAGTAGTGATGGAATGGAAGCTTCCCAGAAATACAACTGAGGTCAGAAGCTTCTTGGGGCTAGCTGGGTATTACAGAAGATTTGTGAAGGGATTTTCCCTAATAGCTGCTCCAATGACCAAGTTGTTACACAAGAATGTCAGATTTGACTGGAATGACAAGTGTCAGACCAGTTTTGAGAAGTTGAAGGCTATGTTGACAGAGGCACCCATATTGTGACACCCCTTACCCGACTACAGTGTAGCTGAGCAAGCAATGCCACTCCGTGTGCCGGAGCACTCTATTTTATCTTAATTCATTTTTATCATAGTTTTGAATATAACTTGTGAAATATAATTCATTTTAAGCCATTTATCAAAATTTTTATTTATTTGAGGTTCCGAAAATTTTAAAGAAAATCGTGAATCTGCTAAAATGGAGAAAACCGTTCTTCGGAACCTGTGAAAAACACTTTCTATATTCATATTCAATCATCTCAATTCCATTTATCAAAATCTCAACATTTTTCAACCATTCATTTCTCAATCATTCATCACATGTGATAATCATATATAAATTACAGATACACATTCACTTTTCCTTTCACAAACATAATTTTCTTAACAATTTCTTTATTTGTCATTCATTCATTTCACATCATCATTAGACTCAAATCATAAATAAATTCTCACATGTGATTTGTAATCACAATTTACAAGTACTTACATTAATACAAAATTATATTACATTTGTTCAAATACATATGATAAAATAAGAGTTCAATTACCAAATTTACAAAAATCTCAAAATACAAAATGGGACCTAGTGTCCTACCAATGCACTGTAGTCTGTGAGGTGACACGGATGCTATGCAGAACTGTGAACAGCCTTACCGAATCTGTAGTCTACTGGGCCCTCTGTCCAATTCTTCAGTACCTACGTGTTGCAAAAGCGACGCGCTAAGCATAAAGCTTAGTGGTGCCAATAATACAAGAAAATATAATATGCAAATAAAAATCATAATTTCTTGGCTATTGTGTTCATAAGAACTGAATAATTACCAACTTAATGTTTAGTCGAGGGCTAATTACGTTTTATGATATTAACTTCTTCATGCATTTTGTTAATTATTTTCTTCATGATCTTGAGTTTCTTTGTATTCTATCATAATCATTCCTGATATTTAATTTTCGTATTTTCTTTAACAATCAGTTCAATTACAGTTATACTTTTCCATTCATTTGGTTGCCCAAATAACCTATCTTCGGACGATCGATGGATAACGGTCGTTGGCCTCGACACCTCGGGCCGTCATACCATGGGACGCAGAACGTCAACCACGTATACAGTTAGTATGGCTAAAAAGCCATGATATCACATAATCGGCATAAAAGCCATGAATACGGGCATAAAAGCCATGAATACGGGCATAAAGCCAAGAATACAGGCATAAAGCCTTTCGCAGTACTGCTAAAACAATACCCTATTGGCATGCCAAACTATCCAAACCAATCTTGTTAGGTATACTAGGGCATTTGATACTTTAAAATTCTTCAATCTTTGAATTTCAACTTTTGGTGTCACTATTCATTTCATTGGTCAATAAAAAATTTGACTTTTGCATAGAAAGTAGGTACATCGACTTTGGCACTTCAAACATACCACATTTTACATTTAAAACTTGTTGGAATAAGTCACCAAATCCATTTCCAAGCTTAGCGCTAAGGGGCAGAAATTTCAGAATTTGTACCATAATTTTACTATTCCATTAGGGACTGTTACAGTAGAAATTTGAGGAAATGGTAAACATGAAAGTTGTTCCTTATTTTGTCTAGTTGAATTTCTTTTTTTGAATCACTCCATTTGGAGTTTTGTAGCTCAAGTTATGGCCAAAATAAGTTTACTGTTCACGTGCACTGTTCATGCTGAGATTTTGGGTTCTGGCAGATTTTGATCCAACTTTGGTCAGTAATTTGATCAAGTTAAGTTCATAATTTGGTCTAAATTTCTTCATATGAAATGTTCTACCATGTCTTAGGTTTCCATCGGTTCAAGAATCGCCTAAATCCGAGTTTTCTAGAGAGAGTTATAGCCATCCAAACATTACTGCTCAAGTGAAAATCTGCAGAATTGCAGGTTTGATAACTTAACTTTGCTCAATAATTTGAATGGGTTAATGGCATAATTTGGGGTGATATTCTTCATGAAATTTGTTTTTCTATATCTTATCTTGTTTCTGTAAAAATTTCAGGTCAATTTGACCATTCTACAGTGAGTTATGGCCAAATGAACAGTTACTGTTCATTTGGTCATTTCTGCAATCTTGGTTGCGGGGTATCCGGAATGGGGCCAACTTTTGGTCCACTTGCTTTGGTCTTTTGGGCATGGTTTCTTCAGAAAAAATGTGCCATTATAAGCCTAATTTCATTTCCAATTGGCCAAACACCAATTGGACTTACACAGCCAAAGTTATGGCTGTTCAAATGGGCCAGAATCACAACCTCCCTACTAGTTACCCTAGGCAGCCTACCAATTCAGTTTGCATCACTCTAAATCTCTTCAAATTATGGTGAACTTACCTCAAATGGTCACTAATTGACCCTTATAATGTTCACTTACCACTTCATAAGCCAAAACCAAATTTCACTCTCCAAAACCCTAGTTCAAATTCATGATTTTCACAATTTCTTTAGTTAACTCTTTCATTCTTTGTATATATATATGTATACACTTTAAACATAATCTCCAATTCACTCTAAGTCCATTAATACAATCAAACTCATTCCTTCCTAGGGCTGCCGAAAATTCAAGAGATACATACACTTAACTTTTATTCATTTAATTTACAATTTCTCACTTATTTCAAGCTTCTAACATGGAATCAAAGAAGTATATATATATAAGTAGGCACTAACCTCACTTAAACCTCTTGTAGGGCAGATTTCTCCAAGCTAAAACTTCACTTTCCTTCCTTTTCTAGGCTGCCAAACACTTCCCAAGAGGTAGAGATAAGTTTTTAGTGAAGGGACTTAGGAGAGTTTGTGGTGAAATAAGGATGAAAATGGAGCTTTGGTTGAGATTCAATGGAGGAAGAGGGGAGGGGGTGTAAAACGTTTTTCTAAGGAGAAGAAGGGCTGCTGTTTGCTTTTTAATTCTTTGGTCTCTTTTGACTCTTTTTATTAGTTAATTTGATGGTTACTTAATTGTGATTGGTGGACAATTTTAAATGACCTCATAATATGTCATAATTGGCATTTTATTGTATTTTCTTTTCTTTTCTCTTCTACTAACTTCAAATTAATTTTTCATCAACATTAATTCATATTTTAGTTCATAATAATTATTTACTCGACTGGACAAGTCGGCCAAAAATCGTCTCTGAAGGCGAAATGACCAAAATGCCCTCCGTTTGGCTTAACGGGTCAAAATTACTGTCTGGATTGAAAAATTTTTCTAGGTATTTTCTTGGCATTCTAATGCCATACGAACCTCAGTAATCCTTCTCTGGAGTCCCAAAAATTATTTTATAATTTTTCCCCCGGGTCTAGGGCTCCTCGTTGCGAGAACCGCAACTTCCCTCTGGTTACCCATCGCTTGGGCACCGGCTCATTTGATTTAGTTGTATTTTATTTCTAACATTTTTACTAAATTTTTTTTATTAATATTTGACTTAATTATGGTTCCTCGCTTTAGTTTAAATATTTTTCCGGACGTTCTAGCTGTCCGGACCGACACCGGTCACCGGAACAGTAGACTGTGCGGAATTGCTACCGGGAGGATGTTACACGTATTAACACAACCAGTGTCAGGAAAGGACTTCGTGGTCTACAGTGATGCCTCTCATAATGGGTTAGGGTGTGTATTGATGCAAGAGGGGAAGGTGGTCGCCTATGCTTCCAGGCAGTTAAGGCCACATGAACAGAACTACCATACCCATGATCTAGAGCTTGCAGCAATTATCTTCGCACTGAAGATATGGAGGCATTACTTGTATGGTGAAAAGTGCTACATTTACACAGACCACAAGAGTCTAAAATATTTGCCAACTCAGAGGGAGCTCAACCTTAGACAGAGGCGATGGATTGAGTTCCTGAAGGATTATGACTGTAATTGACTACCATCCCGGGAAGGCAAATGTAGTTCTTGATGCTTTGAGAGAAAGTCCATCACGACTTTGAGATCATTGAATGCCCGTCTAACTTTGATTCGAGATGGAGCTATTTTGGCTGAGTTGCAAGTGAGGCCAAACACCTGCTACAGATTTTGGATGGGCAAATGGCGGATGGAAAATTAACGGCCATTATGAGCAAAATCCCGAAGGAAAAGCAAGCGATTATGAGGTGAAGGTAAATGGGTGTACGTATTACAAAGGAAGACTGTGTACGGATGATGGGGAATTGAAGGTCAATATTCTAAAAGAGGCACACACTAGTGTATATGCTATGCACCTGGAAGTACAAAGATGTATCATGATCCAAGCTTGATGTATTGGTGGCACAGTATGAAGAAAGACATAGCTGAGTATGTGACTAAATGCTTGACATGTCGACAAGTCAAGCAGAACATCAAGTTCCATCGGGTTTGCTACTCTGACCTATCGCATACAGAATGGAAGTGGGATCGGGTCACCATGGATTTTGTAAGTGGTCTACCTCTCACCGGAAGAAACATGATGCGGCATGGGTAATAGTGGATAGATTGACCAAGTCAAGACACTTTACGCGATTAGGGTGACTACTCCTGGAGAAGTTAGCATAATTGTATATCGGTGAGATAGTTAGATCGCATGGAATTCCACTTTCCATCATATCGATCGAGACCAAGGTTTACATCGAGATTTTGGAAGAAGTTGCATGAATCCTTGGGTACACAACTCCACTTCAAAGATGACTTTCCATCCTCAGACGGATGGGCAATCGAAAAGAGTAATCGGTAAACAATTGAAACCAATGAAATTGATACAAATATTGAATTGAAATGATAACAATAACATGAAATATATGTCGAGTCCTTGAGGTTATCTTTGAGGAGTTGTGTCATTGAGTTTGAGGAAGTTGGGATAGATACCTCCCATCGCGAATTTGCATACAACAATAGCTACCAAGCTAGCATTCAAATGGCCCCATATGAAGCAATCGTATGGGAGAAAATGTAGAACTCAGGTGTCTGGACTGAATTGGGTGAAGACAAGCGGTAGGGCGGACACAGTGAAATAGGCGAGGAGAAAGTGAAACTAATTAAAGCCAATCTCAAGGTTGCCTCAGACAGACAGAAATCCTATGCCGACTTGAAGAGAAAAGAAATAGAATATGTGGTTGGCGACAAAGTGTTCCTCAAGGTGTCACCATGGAAGAAAGTGTTGAGGTTTGGAAGAAAAGGTAAGTTGAGCCCTAGGTTCATTGGCCCATATGAAGTCATTGAACGTGTGGGTCCAGTGGCCTATAGGCTAGCTTTACCACCAGAGCTGGATAAGATCCACAATGTGTTCCACGTGTCCATGCTCAGAAGATACCGCTCAGATCCTTCGCATGTCATCTCCAGAGAAGAAATTGAAATACAACCGGATTTGACATATGAAGAAGAACCTCTACGGATCCTAGCTCGGGAAGTAAAAGAATTGAGGAACAAGCAGATTCCATTGGTGAAAGTGCTTTGGAGGCACCACAACACCGAGAAGGCAACTTGGGAAAGTCAAGAGACGATGAGGCAACAGTTCCCTCAACTGTTTGTATCAGGTAAATTTCGAGGACGAAATTTAAATTAGAGGGGAAGAGTTGTAACACCCTCCCGGTAACCACTCCGTACATCCTACTGTTCCGGTGACCGGTGTCGGTCCGGACAGCTAGAACGTCCGGAAAAATATTTAAACTAAAGTCAGGAACCATAATTAACTCAAATATTAATAAGAAAAATTTAGTAAAAATTTTAGAAATAAAATACAACCAAGTTAAACGAGCCGGTGCCCTAGCGATGGGTAACCAGAGGGAAGTTGCGGTTCTCGCAACGAGGAGCCCTAGACCCGGGGGAAAAATTATAAAATAATTTTTGGGACTCCAGAGAAGGGTTATTGAGGTTCCCATGGCATTAGAATGCCAAGAAAATACCTAGAAAAATTTTTCAATCGGTACAGACAATTTTGACCCGTTCAGCCAAACGAAGGGCATTTTGGTTATTTCGCCTTCAGAGGTGATTTTTGGCCGACTTGTCCAGTTGAGTAAATAATTAATATGACATAAAATATGAAGAAACATTACTAAAAATAAAATTGGAAATGAGTAGTGAAAGAAAAGAAAAGAAAATGCAAAATAATGCAAATAATGACATAGTATGATGTGATTTAAAATTACCAACCAATCACCATTAAGCAACTATTTGACTAACAAATAAAAGAGGTTAAAAGAAGACCAAAATAACAAAAAAATGCAGCAGCCATCCCTCCTTTCCCATTGCAGCCAAAATCCCTTCACCATGCTCCTCCATTTTTGGTTCTTGAAAGCTTCAAATTTCCATGCTTCCTCACCCTAAAACCCATAAGTCCCTTCATCAAAAATTAATCCCACACCTAGACAAAGCTTTTGGCAGCTAAGAAAAGGAAGAAAAGTGAAGTTTTGAGTTGGGAAAAATCTGCCCTATTCAAGGTTAGTGCACATATATACTTAAATCTCCTTTATTCCATGTTAAAGCCTTAAAGTGAGCAAGAATTTGTCACTTAAATGAATGAAATTTATGCTTATGCATGCCTTGAATTTCGGCAGCCCTAAGGAAGGAACAATAAGGGAGTGTTTTGATGGTTTTAATGGACTTAGCATGAATTGGAGATTATGTTTAAGCTATATATCTACATAGATGTTGAACTAGTGTGTTAATTGAGGTTTATGGATAAATTGCATTGGACATTAGGGTTTTGAGGAATGAAAAATTAACTTGGCTTATCAAACTGTTAAAGAACACTCTAATGGTCAATAAGTGACCATTTGAGGTATGTTGACCACAATTTGGACTGAAAAATGGTATGGCAAAGTCAAGGTGTGAGCTGCCCTAGGACAGCAGCAAATGGACTGAAATTTCAGTCCAATTATACAGCCATAACTTCGGCTGTGTTAGTCCAATTGGTGTTTGGCCAATTGGACATGAAACTAGGCTTATAATGGCACATTTTTGCTGAAGAAACCATGCCCAAAAGACCAAAGCAAGAAGACCAAAACTTGGCCCCAATCTGGATACCCTGAAACTGATTCTGCAGAATTGACCAAATGAACAGTAACTGTTCATTTGGCCATAACTCACTGTAGATTTGGTCAATTGACCTGAAATTTTTACAGAAACAAGTTAAGACATAGACAAACAACTTTTATGAAGGAACCTACCCCAAATTATGGCCAGAACCTAACCCAAATGGCAGTGGCAGTCACTGTTCATGTTACTGTAGATATGGTAATTTCTGCAGAATGGTAATCCGGCCAGCTGTGGTTTTTGGACCATATCTGGAGCTACAAAACTCCAAATGGAGTGATTCAAAAAAGGAAATTCAACTAGACAAAATAAGGAACAACTTTCATGTTTTACATTTCTTCAAATTCCCACAGCAACAGTGTCCAATGGAACAGTGAAGTTGACTCACAAAAACTGAAAATTCTGCTTGTGTTGGTTTAAACTTTGAAATGGTATAAATGCTTAATGCCAACAAGTTTGGAATGCCAAATGTGGTATGTTGGGAGTGCCAAAGTCAATGTAAATATTTTTATTCTAAAAGTCAACATTTTTGTTGACCAATAAGATGAATAGTGACACTAAAAATTTGAAATTCACAAATTGAAGAATTTAAAAGTTTCAAATGCCCTAGTATACCTAACAAGATTGGTTTGGATAGTTTGGCATGCCAATAGGGTTCAATTAGCGATCGCACATGGCAATATGCCATTACGTGATTTCATGGCTTATAGCCATTCGACTTTGTATTGAGACTTGGCCTTGTGCACGATATTATTTACTGCTTGTTAGCCGCTACATTTACCTGCCGGAGATGCATATGTGACCGATGGTGTGACGGCCGAGGTACTAGGTACCCAGTGCCAGTTTACCCGTTATCCAGTCCAGTCGTCTAGTGTAGGTTTACTTGGGACAACCAAATGAATAAAAGTGAACAACGTTAACGAAATAATGGTTATACCAATACCAAACAAAGAAAGCATACACATTATATACACATTCATTTTCTTGCTATTTTCTTCTATTATATTATTGCACCACTAAGCATTATTGCTTAGCGCGTTGCTTTTGCCACGCGTAGGTACTGGAGATCCCGATCGTGAGCCCAGTAGACCACGATCGGGTGAGTCCATCCTGCAGATTCAAGATGCTGTCCGTGTCACCTCGTCACCTGCAGTGCATTGGTAGGACACTAGATGTCATTTTGTCATTTTGTAATTAAATTTTTATTTTCTCATATGTATTTGGGATTTATGTAATGTATTTTGAGGTTCATGTAAATAATAAAGATTTATGGTTATGTATGGAAGTAATTTGAGTATTTAATTGTTGTTTATATATGAGAACCCTGAGAAAGGGATGTTTGAGAAATGAAAAGGTTGTTGAGACCTGAAATTAAAAAATTGTTGAGATCTTGATATTGAGTTTTGTGATGATATTGGAGTTGGGAATGAATGAATTTGTTTATTGGAAGTGTTTTTAACAGGTTCCGAAGAACTGTTTTCTCCATTTTTAGCCGGTACTCGGCCGTATTTTCTATAAAATTTTCGGAACCTCAAATAAATAAAAATTTTGCTAAATGGCTTAAATAAAGTATATTTCATAAATTATATGCAAAAGCATGATATAAATTAATTAAGGTATATTAGAGTGTGCCGGTACACCGTGTGGCATTACTTACTCGGGTATACTGTACACGGGTAAGGGGTGTCACAAAAAATCATCTCTGAAGACGAAATAACCAAAATGCCCTTCGTTTGGCTTAACTAACTAAAATTGTTTGTACCGATTTAAAAATTTTTCTAAACCTTTTCTTGGCATTCTAATACCATAGAAACCTCAATGACCCTTCTCTGGAGTCTTAAAAATTATTTTATGAATTTTCCCCCGGGTCTAAGGCTCCTAATTGTGAGAACCGCAACTTCCCACTGGTTTACCCATCGCTAGGGCACCGGCTCATTTAACTTGGTTGCATTTTATTTCTCAAATTTTTCCTAAATTTTTCTTATTAATATTTGAGTTAATTATGGTTCCTCACTTTAGTTTAAATATTTTTCTGGACGTTCTAGCTGTCCGGACCGACACTGGTTACCGAAACAGTAGAATGTATGGAGTTGCTACAGGGAGGGTGTTACACGCAATGCAATGGTATGCACTTTATCTAGGCCCAGAAACTCCTAAATCGATGCTCTGATATCACTAAATGTGACACCCCTTACCCGTCTACAGTGTAGCTGAGTAAGTTATGCTACTCAATGTGTCAGAGCACCCATTCATATTTTAATTATAATTTATCCCTTTTAATTCATTTATTTACAATTTTTCCTAAATCTGAATTTTTCCGAAATTTTTATAGAAAATCTGGCAGAGTGCCGGCTGTAAATTGGAAAAACAGTTCTTCTGAACCTGTTTAAAAACACTTCCAATATAATTTCCAAATCCAGACTCCATTATACACATTTCAAATCAATCTCAAAATCTTAATACTATTCTCAAAAAATTTTTTTTCTGTTCACATCACCACTTGAAACATATTCATAAATATTTCTCAATATTTCATTTATCAACATACATTATACAGAAAATTTCAATAACATGAAATTTCATATATTTACATCATCAAATAATTTCAAGAGTTTATAATTACAATCCCAAAACTAATATAAAATACAAAATACAAAATGCTACCCCAAAGTCCTATGTCCTACCATGTGCACTGCAGATGTGCGGTGACTCTGGACTCCAGATGCTGATTTGAAGGCTCACCAGGTCTGATGTCTGCTGGACTCCCCAGCTAGGTCTCTAGTACCTGCGCGTGGCAAACGCGACGCGTTAAGCAATTATGCTTTGTGGTGACAATATAAAATAAAATAAAATAAGTATGCAGAATGTATGTTTACATTTTTTGGTAGACTTAATTTCTGATATTATTTGCATTATTATTCGATTAAAATTTGGTGAGGTATATTATCATTGCCCGAGTATCCTATACTAGTTGACTGGACTGGATAAATGAGTAAACTAGCACTGGGTACTAAGTACCTCGGACCATCACACCATCGGTCACATTGTGCCTCCCAGTGTGCAACAGAACAGCTAATAAGCTGTAATAATCATCAGGGTTAAAACCCAAGTATACCAACTCAAATAACATAGCCAAAGGCTATTATGTAACAGAATAGTATGGAAAGCCATGAAACACAGAATGGTGAAGCCATATGCAGCATTGCCAACAGAATCCTATTGGCATGCCAACCTATCCAAACCAATCTTGCTAAGTATACTAGGGCATTTTACACTTTTAAGTTTCACAATTTTTGAAATTTAAGTTTTAGTGTTACTATTTCATTCATTAGTCAACAAAAATGTTGACTTTTGCATAGGCAATAGGTACATTGGTTCTAATACTCCCAACATACCACATTTTGCATTCTAAATTTGTTGGTGTTGATTGCCAATACCATTTCCAAGCTTAATTTAAATTAGACAGAATTTTCAGTTTTTAAGCTTTGGGTTTACTATTCCATTAGTCATTTTTGCAGTGGGAATTTGGCAAAATGATCAATAATGCAAGCTGTTCCTTATTTTGTCTAGTTGCATTTCCTTTTTTGAATCACTCCATTTGGAGTTTTGTAGCTCAAGTTATGGCCTAAAAACCACAATTGGCCGGATTAAAATTTTGTCCAGAATTTTTGGACTGACCAAATCTATAGTACTTGGAATAGTGACTGTAACTCACTTTTTGAACATGTTCTGGTCATAATTTGGTTAGGTTTCTTTATGAAAGTTGTAGATCTATATCTCAGCTTGTTGCTGGTAAAATTTCAGGTCAATTAGACCTTTCTACACTGAGTTATGGCCAAATGACCAAATACTGTTTATTTGGTCATTTTGCCCAGGCAGAATGCAGGTCACCCGAATTAGGGCAATCTTTTGGTCCACTTAGTTTGGTTTTCTGGGTATGGTTTCTTCACCAAAGTTGTGCCTTTATGTGTCTAGTTTCATGTTCAATTGGCCTTGCACCAATTTAACCCCAACAATTCAAGTTATTACTGCCCAAACCTGCTGGACTCTTGCCCAGTCCTGCAAGTCATAAAGGGCAGCCACACCAAGCTCCAATCCCACTACACAATGTACTTCATTTTTTATTCAAACAATACCAAATGGTCACTAATTGAACATTAAAACCTACTTTTATTATCACATGTTTAAAGTCTCATTTTTCACCCCAAACCCTAGCTCAAATATCACAAACCATGCATTATCATGGTATTTCATCACTCCACTTACAAGATACATATTAAGGGCAGCCATACTAGTATGTTAACTCCATAAAACTCATCACAAGCATACCCTAACCAAGGATGCTGAAAATAATGGATGGCATACAAATGGTATTCAACAAATTTCCTTTGTAATTTACACTCATACATAGTCCTTAACATGAATTTAAGGTGAAAACTAAAGTTAGGTCACTAACCTCTATGGAGTGAAGTTTCCCCACTTGCTAGGGTTTTTGTTTTCCTTTTCTTTTTGCTTCCAAAAGAATCACCAAGATACAAGAACACTTTTTTGTGTTGGGAGTATAAGGTTTAGTGGGGTAGAAACTAGGGAGATCAAGCTTTGAAAAGCTTGTTTATGGTTAGCTGTGGAGGAGGGTCACGGCATGGAGAAAATAATGAAGAAGAAGTTTTGATTTTTTCCATTTTTCCAGCCCATTTAATCTCTTTTAAGTAAAGTTATGCCATGTGTCAACATTGGAATGGTTGGGGAAATTTTAATGACATCCTTATGATGTCATAATGCCATTTTCTTTCATTTTCTCTCCTTTTCTTGTCTATTTAATTTCAATTAAATTTTTAACAATATTTATTTATATTTTATGTTATATAAATTATTTATTTAACTGGAGAAGTTGGCCAAAAATCATCTCTGAAGACGAAATAACCGAAATGCCCTCCGTTTGGCTTAACGAGCCAAAATTGTCAGTACCAATTGAAAAATTTTTCTAAGCATTTCCTTGGCATTCTAATGCCATAAGAACCTCAATGACCCTTCTCTGGAGTCTCAAAAATTATTTTATAATTTTTCCCCCGGGTCTAGGGCTCGTAGTTGCGAGAACCGCAACTTCTCACTAGGTTACCCATCGCTAGGGGACCGGCTCATTTAACTTGGTTGTATTTTATTTCTAAAATTTTTCCTAAATTTTTCTTATTAATATTTGAGTTAATTATGGTTCCTTACTTTAGTTTAAATATTTTTCCGGACGTTCTAGCTGTCCGGACCGACATTGGTCACCGAAACTGTAGACTGTACGGACTAGCTAAAGTGGGGATGTTACAACTCTTCCCTCTAAGAAAAATTTCGTCCATGAAATTTACCTGATGCAAACAGTTGAGGGAACTGTTGCCTTATCATCTCTTCACATTCCCAAGTTGCCTCTTCAGTGTTGTGGTGCCTCCAAAGTACTTTCATCAGTGGAATTTGTTTGTTTCTCAGTTCCTTCACTTCCCGAGCTAGGATCTGTATAAGTTCTTCTGTATATGTCATGTCCGGTTGGATTTCAATCTATTCCATTGAAATGACATGTGAAGGGTCTGAGCGATATCTTCTCAGCATAGAAACATGGAATACATTATGGATTTTATCCAGTTCTGGTGGTAAAGCTAGCCGATAGGCCGCTAGTCTCACACGTTCAATAACTTCATATGGGCCAATGAACCTTGGGCTTAACTTACCCTTCCTTCCAAACCTCAGTACTTTCTTCCACGGTGAGACTTTGAGAAACACTTTATCGCCAACTGCGTACTCTATCTCTTTTCTCTTTAAGTCGGCATAAGATTTCTGTCTATCTAAGGCAACCTTCAGGTTAGCTTTGATTATCTTCACTTTCTCCTCTGTCTATTTCACCAGGTCTGGTCCTACCAGTTTATCTTCGCCCAATTCAATCCAACATAGTGGGGTTCTACATTTCCTCCCATGCAGTGCTTTATACAGAGCCATTTGAATGCTAGCTTGGTAGCTATTGTTATATGCGAATTCTGCTAGTGGGAGGTATCTATCCCAACTCCCCTCAAACTCAAAGACACAACTCCTTAGCATATCCTCCAGGATCTATCACATAATTCACATTGTTACTATCATTTCAATTTATTAACTATGAAAATTCAATTAGTTCTTAGGTTTACCTAGATTACTAGTTCTGACTGTCCATCCGTCTGAGGATGGAAAGCCATGCTAAAACAGAGTTGTGTGCTCAAGGCTTCTTGCAACTTTTTCCAGAATCTCGATGTAAACCTTGGGTCTTGGTCAGATATGATGTAAAGTGGGATTCCATGCAGTCTAACTATCTCACTGATATACAATTCTGCTAGCTTCTCTAGTGAGTAGTCAGTCCTAACTAGCAGAAAATGTGCTGACTTCGTTAATCTATCCACTATCACCCATACTACATCATGCTTCTTCTGGGTGAGAGGTAGACCACTAACAAAATCCATAGTGACCCGGTCTCATTTCCATTTAGGCATGCTTATTGGCTGTAGCAATCCTGATGGAACTTGATGTTCTGCTTTAACTTGCTGACATGTCAAACACTTAGTCACATAGTCAGCTATATCCCTCTTCATATCAGGCCACCAATAATGAGGCTTCAAATCATTATACATTTTTGTGCTTCCCGGGTGCATAGCATAAACACTAGTGTGTGCTTCTTTCAGAATACTAGTCTTCAGTTCCCCATCATCTGGTACACACACTCTTCCTCTATAGTACAGACACCCATTTGCTTTCACCTCATAATCAGTTTCCTTTCCCTCTGGAATTTTACCCACAATGGCCATTAATTTTTCATCTACCCTCTGCCCATCTTGTATCTGCTATAGCAGGGTTGGCCTCACTTGTAACTCGGCCAAAATAGCTCCATCTTGAGCTAAGGATGGACAGGCATTTAGTGATCTTAAAGCTGTGATAGACTTCCTGCTTAAAACATCAGCAACTACATTTGCTTTCCCAGGATGATAATCTATCACACAATCATAGTCCTTTAAGAACTCTATCCATCGCCTCTGTCTAAGATTGAGCTCCTTCTGAGTTGGCAAATATTTTAGACTCTTGTGGTCTGTATAGATGTAGCATGTTTCACCATATAAATAATGCTTCCATATCTTCAATGCGAACATAATTGCTGCTAGCTCTAAATCATGAGTAAGGTAGTTCTGTTCATGTGGCCTTAACTGCCTGGAAGCATAGGCGACCACTTTCCCCTCTTGCATCAATACACACCCTATCCCATTATGTGAGGCATCACTGTAGACCACAAAGTCTTTTCCTGACACTGGCTGTGTTAACACTGGTGCTTCTGTCAACATAGCCTTTAGCCTCTCAAAACTGGCTTGGCACTTGTCGTTCTAGCCAAATTTCACATTCTTGTGCAACAACTTGGTCATTGGAGCAGCTATAAGAAAGAAACCCTTCACAAATCTTCTATAATACCCAGTTAGCCCCAAGAAACTTCTGACCTCAGTTGTATTTCTAGGAGGCTTCCATTCCATCACTGCTTTGATCTTTTTGGGATCCACTCTAATCCTCTCAGCTGATACTATGTGTCCAAGAAAGGAGATTTTACTCATCTAGAAGTCACACTTGGACAGCTTAGCATATAGCTTCTTTTCTCACTGGGGTTACAGAACAATCCTCAAATGTTCATCATGTTCTTCCCTGGTCTTGGAATACACCAGAATATCATTAATAAAGACCACTACAAACCGATCTAAATATGGATGAAAGATACGGTTCAAAAGGTCCATAAATGTTGCTGGTGCCTTTATTGACCCAAACAGCATCACTAGAAATTCATAGTGCCCATACTGGGTTCTGAATGTAGTTTTTGACACATCTGCATCCTTTACCCTCAACTGATGATACCCTGATCTGAGATCAATTTTTGAAAATACACCGGCTCCCTTCAACTGATCAAACAGATCGTCAATTCTGGGCAATGGATATTTATTCTTCACAGTTACTTTGTTCAACTGCCGGTAATCAATACACAATCTCAAAGTTTCATCCTTCTTTTTCACAAACAGCACCGGAGCTCCCCATGGTGACACACTAGGGCGTATGAACCCCTTATCGAGTAACTCCTGCAACTGAGTTTTCAACTCCTTCTATTCAGTAGGTGCCATCCTATAAGGAGCAATTGATACCTGGCATTACCTCAATAGCAAACTTGACTTCCCTTTCTGGTGGTAAACCAAACAACTCTTCAGGAAATACATCTGGGAAGTCTCTTACTGTGGGTATATCACCCAGGTTTGGCTTAGCCTACCTAGTATCAACCACGTGTGCTAGGTAAGCTTCACAGCCTTTTCTCATCAATCTTCTTGCAACTGTGGCTGAGATAACATTGGATAGGAAATCTGTCCTTCCACCCACAACAGTGATCTCATTACCCTCAGAAGTTTTCAGAGAAATCCTCTTCAATTTGCAATCAACTATTGCCCGATGACGTGACAACCAGTCCATTCCCAAAATCACGTCAAACTCGTGGAAGGGCAATTCAATTAGGTCTGCTGAGAATTCATACCCCTGAATCCTCAACGGGCAACCTTATACACCTTATTCACTACCACACTGTGGCCTAGTGGATTTGTGACCAGAATGTCTTGATCACTCTCCTCTACTGGAACTCCCATCTCTATGGGTAATTTGATGCAAATATAGGAATGAGTGGATCCTGGATCCACCAATGCATGCATAGAAGTGTTGTAGAGAGAGAACGTTCCCCTGATGACATCCGGGGCGCTCCTCCTGAGCTCTGATGGCATAGGCCCTAACAAGTACTCTAGTGTCTAGCCTCTCAGCTGACTCGGATGCAAGCCTCAGTGATGGACCAGCTGCCTCAGATTTACCGGGCTTCCTACCTTTGTGGTGCAGGAACAGGTCTGTCAGCTTATGTTGGAGCAATTATAGTAGTCCCCTTCGGACAATTCTTGATTTGATGTTCTGTAGATCCACACGTAAGCATGCATCGGTCACTTGCCAATAGTCCCCCCTTATGACACTTCTGGCAATACTGACAGGCAGAAGATGCTGGGGCTGGTCCCCTAAACACCGTCCTTGGAGAGCTGCCCACTGATGGTGTGAACTGGCCTCTCCTAGGTGTGAACTGTGGTCTGAGCCCCTAAGACTGCCCCTGACCCTATGGTGATCCTGAACTCTGAGCAGGAGGACCCTTACTCTTCTTACTGGGAGCAGAAAATGTACTGGACTAACCCGGACCCTCTTCTGCTGTCTTTCCCTTCTATTTTGTTCATTTATTCAGACCCTTTCCACTTTTGATGCAGCATCTGCTAGCTTAGCAAAATCCGTGATCTCCAATGCTGTGATCATGACTTTGATGTTATCATTGAGCCCTTCTTCAAGCTGTCTGCACCACTCTGCCTCTGTAGGGACTATGTCCCTCCCATATCGGTTCAGTCTAAAAAACTCACGCTCATATTCTACCACTGACAATTGCCTCTATCTCAGATTGATAAATTCTCTCCTTCACTCTTCTAGATACACTTTGCTAACATATTTCTTCCTGAACTCTGTGAGGAAGAATTCCCAAGTGATCCGTTCCGGTTGCACCTCACTGGTTACTGTGTCCCACCACTGATATGCATCATCCTGAAGTAGGGACACAACACCCACCAGGTTCTGCTCAGGGGTGCAGTTTAGCTGTTTCAGCACTCTGATGGTTCTATCCAACCAGTTTTCTGCTGTCATGGGATCATCCTCCCTCTTCCCAAAGAAGTCTACAGCCCCATGTTTTTGCAATTTCTCCAGATGGGACTTCCGTGGTACTGGTGTGTTAGTAGTATGCCCTAGAGCATATCATTTAGTATGTATCTTGTATATATTTTATTAATAAAAGGCATTTCTACTTTTCCGTTTACATAATATATTTATGTGTAATAGAAAAGGTCCATTGATATTTTGTTAGAAATATTATTCTTAAGTTGTTAAGAATATGAGTGACAATATTTCTAGCACAAAGTATCATAAATAGGTTCACAATCAAGGATACTTCATAATAAGGACATGACTTATCCAGAAAGATTGTATTCATGTTTGTTCCCAAGTTATTTATATGAGATATAAATAAGATGGAATGGTGAGTCTCATGCCATATAACAAACATGATAGGCACTTATACATGATAAGTAGGTCGAACCGGTAAGGACACTTATGACAAGCACATGGAGTTTACTCTTGTCAATGTTTTGTCATAAATCATATCAGTGCATATAATCTTTAGACTGAGATAGCACAGTTATCTTGTATATAGGTAGTTTGAGTTTGATCGCTTTCATACTTGTACTGTATGGGTATATGGGCATCTGTTGGCTCTCGCTAGTTATATATGGAGGTAGGTGTTGATCAAGAAGGAATCTGTTCCTCTAAGTAAATAGAGATAAAATCCTATGTTCATTTAATTGTTCTTGATGTTTCAAGTTCTGCCAGACAGATAGATTTATTCGTAAAAGAGTTTCGATGAGAAAATCTTTTAATCAAGAACTGGAATTAAAAGAGAACATAATATTCATAGCAAATGGAGTTTGACATAAACCATGACTCAAATTGAGTTGGGATTTTGTAACAGAGAGATTCTAGTGCATGGTAACATATGATTATAGGTTCATTTAAGGTAAATCTTATTACTAATTGGGTGGCCATGGCATGCTATGCTAGGTGTTAACCATGGTCTATGAGGTTCATAAAATGATTTAGAGAAATCATTTATGGTAAGAAAGAGTTCTGATGATATTAAGAGTTGATATCATGTCTCATTGCCAATTAGTGATGAGCCTAGTAAGTCACACACATACACAAGTTATCACCTATTTAAATATGATTTAATTAATTAATTAAAGAGTTTAATTGATTAATTAAATAGATTTGGTTTGCAATAAAATTGCAAAGTCCCTAGCATGACTTGAAACCAAATCTAGATTATTGGATGTGTAGTATAAATTAAATTTATATTTAAAGTGTTTAAATATGAATTTAATTGATGAGAAATTAATTAATAGAGATTAATTAATTAATTTATATTTGATATAAATTAATTAGAAGAAGAAAATAATTATTTTGGGTTAAGAACTCAAAATTAAGACACGAGGGCATTTTGGTCATTTTGTACAGTGACACGTGGCACCATGAGATGGTGACACATGGCATAACACATAAGCTTGCAAATATTTTTAATCATGTAAGATGATTAAAATCAAGATTAAATATAGGTTTGACACTTGGCACAATGTGATTGGGTCACTTAAACCTAGAGCTAATCAAAAGGTGACATGTGGCTAGGGTTTAATGTGTTAACCTAGCTATTTAAGTAGGGTTATGAAAAGAAAACACAACCAGCAGCCTCTCCTCTCATATGTCACGCCACTTTGAGCCTCTCCAGCTATTTCTCTTCATCTCTCATCAATTCAAAGAGATTAGCCATCAATCTCTTGAATTAAGAACACTAGAAATTGTTTCTAGTATCCTGTTTGCATCTCTAATCTCTTAAAAGGCAGAACTTGAATTTCTAATTAATAGAAAAGGCTTTAGAAGCTGTTCAAGGGCTGCCATAGGTGTTCTTGGTGTGGACAAGCTAGAGGGACAACATCAGGTGGCCTGAAGACGAATCGCAAAGGCGCAGACCCGCTGCAGCACAGCAAGAGGTTAGTGTAATCGTTCTTGATTTAATCTAGGGTTCTAAAATTAATCTGATTAATTTTAAAATCTTAAATGGCAAATACAGATCCAAAAACATATTAAAAGAGTTTTAATATGTTGTTTATCATTGAAATCAAATAGATAAAAATAAATCTTGCATGGTGCTTGTGACCCTAGGTGAAAATTTTTGAATTCAATGGTATAATCTTGTGTTTTTCACGCCTGTTCCTTCAATTGGTATCAGAGCCACTATATTTGCCATTTAGATTGTTGATTATATAATTTAATTGTGTGTTTGATCATGAGATCAAGAGATTCATTGCTGTTTGGATCATGAGATGTGGCGTCACACATGGAGAAGCCACCATTGGTGGCGGCAACAATGGTTCCATGGGTGGTTCAAGGTTTGGCTTTTAATTCTGCAATTGTTGTATGATCTAAGGCCTATTCTTTGACTAATTAAAGTGTTTAATTAGTTGTTTTAATCACACAATTAAATTATTATTCAAATCAGAATTTTAAAAAATTGTTTGAATGTGATTCAAATCTGAATTTTAAAAGTTGTTTGAATGTGATTCAAATCTGAATTTTTAAAATTGTTTGAATCATATTTAAATCTGATTTTTTAAAATTGATTCAATAAAATTCAGATCTGATTTTTTAAAAAATATTTGAATGTGATTCAAATCTGATTTTTTAAAAAATGTTTGGATGTGATTCAAATCTGAATTTTTGAAGTTGTTTGAATGTGATTCAAATCTGAATTTTTAAATTTGTTTGAATGAGATTCAAATCTGAATTTTTAAATTTATTTGAATCATATTCAAATCTGGATTTTTAAGTTGAATATGAGATATTCAATTTAATTTAAGTATGTATGTTTTATTTAATTGTTAAATAGTGATATGCATGATGGATGATCATGGACTATAAAAGACCAATGTGATTGGATTTATTTCTTTTATGTTTCTTTGGGATTGTAAATTAATTAATTTATTTTAATTTATTTTGGGCATGTATTATTAAGTTTGTAATTTTGGGTTGTAATTTCATTTATTTAAGTTCTTGTAAATTCGCTTGGTATGCCAAGGATTACTATGTAATATTGGATTGCAAGAAGTTCAAGGAGGTCAAGAGCATTGGTGGGACCGGTGGGAGGAATTCAATATCAAGTGTTGATTATGTACTCCTTCAGCAACTCTTGTAAAATGAATGAATGAAATGCACCTAGGAATGCCCCGATTCAATTCTTGGTGGCTCGAATTGAATCCCTTAGAAAGTCCATGATCATGCCATATTTATCGCTTATCCATGAATGCATGAGATGTATGGGAATGTATGCAATTATATGATATATGCATGCTAAATGGATAATGTGCAAAGTGAGACCTTAATAGTAATTAGGATGGCTATAAAATCTTCCAAACAAATGATTAAGTTGGAAATGCTATAATTAAAGTAATTATAACATAAGCCCTCCATTGGGGCAATTATTTTAAGAAATTTTAAATAGTTGCATGAGATGCAATTAATTTAAGAGATTTTCTTAAGAATAATTGTTAAGCATGAGATGTTGTAAATATGTAAATGGTTTGGTGGCCAATATTGGATGTACTGAGGACATTAAAATTATTTGCATAATTATCGCTCAATGGGATCAACTTAACTAATGCAAGATAAGTCAATATTGGATGTACCTGAGATTTTGAGCATTAGGGGCTAGTAAAAGGATTGAACCTCACATGAGATGTGATGGGCAAGGAGTTGCTCACTTATAGTTTATTGTAATTCCAATAATGGATGTACCTGAGGATGATCAATAGAATTATAAGAATTCAATCACCCACTAGAAATCCATCCAACTAGGATTTCCGTTTTCTACTTTGGAAGTGTAGGATTCGCTAAGTTAGTGGGAGGACCAATTTGATTAAAAGACCATAATCATTTGGTTAATTACATGATACATTTACTAATTAATCTGGTTATTTTCTACAGTTAATTTTCTGATAAAAATGAGCACAAAACAACCACCACCATCCAATATCCTTGCAAGCATACTTGATCACAACAGTTGACAGACCTAATCTTTCTGATTGGCTAAGAAATTTGAAACTTGTCCTGAACATTGAACATATAGGATATGTTCTATATTCAAATGTTCCTGGTCCCTTACCTCCAGAGGCCACACAAGAGGAACATGATACTTTGGACAAGTGGAAGGAGCATGATATGAGAGCTAAGTGTTACATGCTTGCTTCCATGAGTAATGAGTTACGAATAACATGAGAACATGCAGAGTGCTAGTGAGATCCTCCTTCACCTACAAGAGTTGTATGGTGAGCACAAACAGAATGCTAGGTATGAGATATCTAAAAGTTATTCCGTATGAGGATGTCCGAGGGATGTAATGTTGGGGATCATGTCCACAAGATGATTCGGCTGATTGAGCAGTTGGAACATCTTGACTTCAACATGGATTTCCAACTACAAACGGATTTGATCCTTCAGTCCCTTCCTGAGTCTTTTGGGAATTTTGTGACAAATTTCCATATGACTAAATAGGAATGCACCTTAGCTGGTTTACTCAACATGCTAGTTATTGCCCAAAAGAATATGCTGGGCAATAAAGGAAAAGAGGTAGCTTTGGTTGCATCTTCTTCCGCTGGAAAGTCCAACAAGAAGAAGGGCAATAAGAAAAAAGAAACCTCACATTCCTGGTCCTTCCAAGAAAATAGCTAAACAGAAATGGAAGACCAAAGCTGACAAAGGCAAAGGAAAGTGTTTCCACTGCCAACAGGAAAGTGTTTCCATTGCTAACAGGAAAGTGTTTCCATTGCCAGTAAGAAAGTGTTACCACTGGCCAGAGTATAGCAATCTAAATGAATGCAATGCCATGGTGAAAAACAACTCAAGTTCAAAATATATTTGGCACTTAAGGTTATGTCATGTTGCAGAAGATAGGATTGCAAAATTGGAGAACATGGGGATTCTATCCTCATTGGGCTCTGAGCCTACTCCAACTTGTGAATCTTGCCTTCAAGGCAAAATGACTAGATCACCCTTTGTTGGACAAGGGTTAAGAGCTGAAAATATTTTGGAACTAATACATATTGATGTATGTGGTCCGTTTAAAGAAATGGCTAGAGGGGGCTTTCATTATTTTATTACCTTTACTGATGATAAATCAAGGTTTGGGTATTTGTATTTGATGAAATACAAACATGAATCTTTTGAAAAGTTCAAAGAATTTTAATCAAGTAGAAAATCAAACAGAAAGAATATTAAAGCTCTTCGATCGATCGTGGAGGTGAATATTTGAGTAATCGAATTTGATGAATACTTGAGAGAGCATGGCATTGTTTCTCACCGACTCTCCAAGAACGCCACAATGAATGGTGTATCCGAAGGAGAAATCGTACCTATTGGTTATGGTAAGTAGTATGATGAGCTATACCGATATGCCAATCTCCTTTGGGGATTTGCATTAGAATCACTTTATATATTCGAATAGGATTCCATCAAAATCGCTTTCTTCCACACCTTATGAGATATGGCATGGAAGAAAACCAAGTCTTAAGCATGTTAAGATTTGGGGTTGTCCAAATTATATCAAAAGTCAACACCGATAAATTGGAGACCAGGATCGTAAAAGGTCGATTTGTTGGATATCCAAAAGATAGTTTTGGATATTATTTTTATTTGCCTACTTCACAAAAGGTTGTGATAAGTAGAGATGCCACATTTCTTGAACAACAGTTTGTTCAAGAAGGAGGCAAAGGAAGGCAAATAGAGTTAGAATTGGAGAATTCTGACCAACCAATGCATCGATGGATATAGATCCATCTAGTCAACCTATACCCATTGATGAAACATCTACAAATTGCTCCTCGTAGAACAACTGCAGTATCTCACCCACTGTGAGATATGTTTTTATTCATGAAGAAGAACAAGAGTTGTCTACTCATGAAGAAGTAGATCATGGGGATGATCCACTTACCTATGAAGAAGCTATATCAGATATAGACTCTTCAAAATGGATTGATGCTATGAAATCCGAGATTGATTCCATGTATAAGAATCAAGTTTGGGATCTTGTTGACCCACCTAAAGGTATTGTACCTATAGGAAACAAATGGGTTTTCAAGAAGAAAATTGGTTCTGATGGAAAGGTAAAGACCTATAAGGCAAGGCTAGTAGCGAAAGGGTTTCGCTAAAGGCAAGGAATAGATTATGAGGAGACTTTCTCGCCTGTTGCCATGCTTAATTCAATTAGCATTTTATTAGAAATAGTGCATACTATGATTATGAGATTTGGCGGATGGATGTCAAAATGCCTTTCTCAATGGATACATTGAAGAAAACATTTTCATGGAACAACCTAAGGGATTTGAATCCCAAGATGGTTCTAAGGTATGCAAGCTAAAGCGATCCATTTATGGGTTGAAACAAGCTTCGAGGAGTTGGAACATCCGTTTTGATGAAGCCATTAAATCTTTTGGTTTTATCAAAAATGAGGATGAGCCATGTGTATATAAGAAGGTTAGTGATAGTGCTATCACTTTCCTTGTCTTATATGTGGATGACATACTGTTGATGGGTAATGATACAGGTATGTTGACGACTATAAAGGTATAGTTGTCAAATACATTCTCCATGAAAGACTTAGGGGAGGCAACCTATATTCTTGGGATTCGCATCTATAGAGATAGACCGAAAAGAATAATTGGTTTATTCCAAAGTCTATACTTGGAAAAGGTGTTAAAGAGGTTTAACATGCTTGATTCCAAGAGAGGATTGTTACCAGTGAGACATGGTATCCACCTTTCTAAAGAGATGTCTCCAAAGACACCAAGAAAGAGATAAGATGGCCAGATTCCATATGCTTCGCTATTGGAAGTTTAATGTATGCAATGTTGTGTACTAGGCGGATATCGCATATGTCGTTAGTTTGACTAGCAGGTATCAATCCAATCCAGGTTTGGAACACTGGATAGCTGTCAAGAATATCCTTAAGTACTTGAGAAGAACTAAGGATTTATTCTTGATTTATGGAGGTGGAGACTTGCAATTGGATGGTTATACTGATTCTGATTTCTAATCAGATATCGATGATAGAAAGTCTACCTCTGGATATGTGTTCATTTGTAATGGAGGTGCAGTCAGTTGGAAGAGTTCCAAACAGAGCACGACTGCAGATTCCACTCATCGAGGTCGAGTATATTCTCGCATCGATGTCGCAAAAGAAGTCGCTTTGGATGAAGAAGTTCGTTACATAACTTACAGTAGTTCCTTCCATTGAGTCAGCAGTTCCATTACACTGTGACAACAATGGAGCAGTCATATAGGCTAAGGAACTAAGGTCTCACCCAAAATCCAAACACATAGAAAGGCACTACCACATTATCAGAGATATAGTTGGGCAAGGCAATATAGCCATGCAGAAAATAGCATCAGCTGAAAATCCAGCTGATTCATTCACTAAGCCTTTGTCACAAGCTCAGTTAGACTGACATCTTGAGAAGATGGGTCTAAGGTATTGTAATGAATGGCTCTAGTGCTAGGGGGAGATTGTTAGTAGTATGCCCTAGAGCATATCATTTAGTATGTATCTTGTATATATTTTATTAATAAAAGGCATTTCCACTTTTCCGTTTACATAATATGTTTATGTGTAATAGAAAAGGTCCATTGATATTTTGTTAGAAATATTATTCTTAAGTTGTTAAGAATATGAGTGACAATATTTCTAGCACAAAGTATCATAAATAGGTTCACAATCAAGGATACTTCATAATAAGGACATGACTTATCCAGAAAGATTGTATTCATGTTTGTTCCCAAGTTATTTATATGAGATATAAATAAGATGGAATGGTGAGTCTCATGCCATATAACAAACATGATAGGCACTTATACATGATAAGTAGGCCGAACCAGTGACACTTATGACAAGCACATGGAGTTTACTCTTGTCAATGTTTTGTCATAAATCATATCGTGCATATAATCTTTAGACTGAGATAGCACGATTATCTTGTATATAGGTAGTTTGAGTTTGATATCGCTTTCATACTTGTACTGTATGGGTATATGGGCATCTGTTGGCTCTCGCTAGTTATATATGGAGGTAGGTGTTGATCAAGAAGGAATCTGTTCTCTAAGTAAATAGAGATAAAATCCTATGTTCATTTAATTGTTCTTGATGTTTCAAGTTCTGGCCAGACAGATAGATTTATTCGTAAAAGAGTTTCGATGAGAAAATCTTTTAATCAAGAACTGGAATTAAAAGAGAACATAATATTCATAGCAAATGGAGTTTGACATAAACCATGACTCAACTTGAGTTGGGATTTTGTAATGAGAGATTCTAGTGCATGGTAACATATGATTATAGGTTCATTTAAGGTAAATCTTATTACTAATTGGGTGGCCATGGCATGCTATGCTAGGTGTTAACCATGGTCTATGAGGTTCATAAAATGATTTAGAGAAATCATTTCTGGTAAGAAAGAGTTCTGATGATATTAAGAGTTGATATCATGTCTCATTGCCAATTAGTGATGAGCCTAGTAAGTCACACACATACACAAGTTATCACCTATTTAAATATGATTTAATTAATTAATTAAAGAGTTTAATTGATTAATTAAATAGATTTGGTTTGCAATAAAATTGCAAAGTCCCTAGCATGACTTGAAACCAAATCTAGATTATTGGATGTGTAGTATAAATTAAATTTATATTTAAAGTGTTTAAATATGAATTTAATTGATGAGAAATTAATTAATAGAGATTAATTAATTAATTTATATTTGATATAAATTAATTAGAAGAAGAAAATAATTATTTTGGGTTAAGAACTCAAAATTAAGACACAGGGGCATTTTGGTCATTTTGTTGTGACACGTGGCACCATGAGATGGTGACACATGGCATAACACATAAGCTTGCCAAATATTTTTAATCATGTAAGATGATTAAAATCAAGATTAAATATAGGTTTGACACTTGGCACAATGTGATTGGGTCACTTAAACCTAGAGCTAATCAAAAGGTGACATGTGGCTAGGGTTTAATGTGTTAACCTAGCTATTTAAGTAGGGTTATGAAAAGAAAACACAACCAGCAGCCTCTCCTCTCATATGTCACGCCACTTTGAGCCTCTCCAGCTATTTCTCTTCATCTCTCATCAATTCAAAGAGATTAGCCATCAATCTCTTGAATTAAGAACACTAGAAATTGTTTCTAGTATCCTGTTTGCATCTCTAATCTCTTAAAAGGCAGAACTTGAATTTCTAATTAATAGAAAAGGCTTTAGAAGCTGTTCAAGGGCTGCCATAGGTGTTCTTGGTGTGGACAAGCTAGAGGGACAACATCCGTGTCCTCAAGACGAATCTCAAAGGCGCAGACACGCTGCAGCACATCAAGAGGTTAGTGTAATCGTTCTTGATTTAATCTAGGGTTCTAAAATTAATCTGATTAATTTTAAAATCTTAAATGGCAAATACAGATCCAAAAAACATATTAAAAGAGTTTTAATATGTTGTTTATCATTGAAATCAAATAGATAAAAATAAATCTTGCATGGTGCTTGTGACCCTAGGTGAAAATTTTTGAATTCAATGGTATAATCTTGTGTTTTTCACGCTTCCGTTCCTTCATGGTGGAGGTTGTGGCCTGGTGGAATTGCCCCCATCATTTGCCAATAGAATTTGGTCATTTGCTGAAATAGCGCAAACTGAGGTTGGGCAGGTGCCTAAGCTGTTAGTGGAGCAAATTCTCCCCTGCCCCCAGATTTAGCCCTTGGTGGAGCATGACTCTCCACCTCTTCATCAACTACTCTTTGCGAAGCAGGATCCATATCCTATTTAAAATAGGAAAACAAACAGATTTGCATCAGTGTCACCCCAACACTTACAAATGCAATGCAATGGTATGCACTCTATCTAGGATCAGAAATGCCTAAACCGATGCTCTGATACCACTAAATAAGACACCCCTTACCCGTTTACAGTGTAGCCTAGTAAGTTATGCCACTCAGTGTGCCGTAGCATGTTAGTAGTATGCCCTAGAGCATATCATTTAGTATATATCTTGTACATGTTTTTATTAATAAAAGACATTTCCACTTTTTCGTTTACATAATATATTTATGTTTAATAGAAAAGGTCCATTGATATTTTGTTAGAAATATTATTCTTAAGTTGTTAAGAATATGAGTGATAATATTTCTAGCACAAAGTATCATAAATAGGTTCACAATCGAGGATACTTCATAATAAGGACATGACTTATCCAGAAAGATTGTATTCATATTTGTTCCCAAGTTATTTATATGAGATATAAATAAGATAGAATGGTGAGTCTCATGCCATATAACAAATATGATAGGCACTTATAAATGATAAGTAGGCCGAACCAATGACACTTATGACAAGCACATGGAGTTTACTCTTGTTAATGTTTTGTCATAAATCATATCAGTGCATATAATCTTTAGACCTGAGATAGCATAGTTATCTTGTATATAGGTAGTTTGAGTTTGATACTGCTTTCATACTTGTACTATGTATGGGTATATGGGCATGTGTTGGCTCCTACTAGTTATATATGGAGGTAGGTGCGGATCAAGATGGAATCTGTTCCTCTAAGTAAATAGAGATAAAATCCTATGTTCATTTAATTGTTCTTGATGTTTCAAGTTCCTGGCCAGGACAGATAGATTTATTCAGAAAAGAGTTTCTGATGAGAAAATC
The DNA here is from genome assembly GCF_030052815.1 of Hevea brasiliensis. Taxonomy (NCBI): domain Eukaryota; kingdom Viridiplantae; phylum Streptophyta; class Magnoliopsida; order Malpighiales; family Euphorbiaceae; genus Hevea; species Hevea brasiliensis. The sequence goes on from NC_079494.1 coordinate 24,509,780, forward strand.
TTTTTAATCAAGAACAGGAATTAAAAGAGAACGTAATATTCATAGCAAATGGAGTTTGACATAGACCATGACTCCAGCTTGAGTTGGGATTTTGTAACAGAGAGATTCTAGTGCATGGTAACATATGATTATAGGTTCATTTAAGGTAAACCTTATTACTAACTGGGTGGCCATAGCATGCTATGCTGGGTGTTAACCATGGTCTATGAGGTTCATAAAATGATTTAGAGAAATCATTTATGGTAAGAAAGAGTTCTGATGATATTAAGAGTTGATATCATGTCTCATTGCCAATTAGTGATGAGCCTAGTAAGTCACACACATACACAAGTTATCACCTATTTAAATATGATTTAATTAATTAATTAAAGAGTTTAATTGATTAATTAAATAGGTTTGGTTTGCAATTAAATTGCAAAGTCCCTAGCTTGACTTGAAACCAAATCTAGATTGTTGGATGTATAATATAAGTTAAATTTATATTTAAAGTGTTTAAATATGAATTTAATTAATGAGAAACTAATTAATAGAGATTAATTAATTAATTTATATTTGATATAAATCAATTAGAAGAAGAGAAATAATTATTTTGGGTTGAGAACTCAAAATTAAGACACAGGGGCATTTTGGTCATTTCACATTGTGACACGTGGCACCATGAGATGGTGACACGTGGGATTACACATAAGCTTGCCAAATGTTTTTTTAATCATGTAAGATGATTAAAATCAAGATTAAATATAGGTTTGACACTTGGCACAATGTGATTGGGTCACTTAAACCTAGAGCTAATCAAAGGGTGACATGTGGTAAGGGTTTAATGTGTTAACCTAGCTATTTAAGTGTTGTTATGAAAAAGAAAAGCAACCAGCAGCCACTCCTCTCCTTTGTCACGCCACTTTGAGGCTTTTCATCTATTCTTCTTCATCTCTCATCAATTCAAAGAGATTAGCCATCAATCTCTTGAATTAAGAATACTAGAAATTGTTTCTAGTGTCCTGCTTACATCTCTAATCTCTTAAAAGGCAGAATTTGAATTTCTAATTAATAGAAAAAGCTTTAGAAGCTGTTCAAGGGCTGCCATAGGTGTTCTTGGTGTGGACAAGCTAGAGGGACAACATCTAGTGTCCTAAAGACGAATCTCAAAGGCGCAGACACGCTGCAGTGCATCAAGAGGTTAGTGTAATCGTTCTTGATTTAATCTAGGATTCTAAAATTAATCTGATTAATTTTAAAATCTTAAATGGCAAATGTAGATCCAAAAACATATTAAAAGAGTTTTAATATGTTGTTTATCATTGAAATCAAATAGATAAAAATAAATCTTGCATGATGCATGTGACCCTAGGTGAAATTTTTTGCATTCAATGGCATAAACTTGTGTTTTTCACGCTTCCGTTCCTTCAATTGGCATCAGAGCCACTACATTTGCCATTTAGATTGATGTTTATATGATTTTATTGTCTGTTTGATCATGAGATCAAAAGTTTATTGCTGGTTGCAAAGCCAAGGTGGCGGCACAAATGATGAACACCATGGTGCGCATGGTTAATGCACCACAATGGTGTGCAAAGGTAAATGGATGGTGAATGTGCAATTGTTGTATGATCTAAGATCCATTTTATGTCTAATTAAATTGTTTAATTAGAATTTTTATCACACAATTAAATTATGATTCAAATTAGAATTTTAAAAATTGTTTGAATGTGATTCAAATCTGAATTTTAAAAGTTGTTTGAATGTGATTCAAATCTGAATTTTTAAAGTTGTTTGAATCATATTTAAATCTGATTTTTTAAAATTGATTGAATAAAATTCAGATCTGATTTTTTAAAAAATGTTTGAATGTGATTCAAATCTGATTTTTTAAAAAATGTTTGAATATGATTCAAATCTGAATTTTTAAAGTTGTTTGAATATGATTCAAATCTGAATTTTTAAATTTATTTGAATCATATTCAAATCTGGATTTTTAAGTTGAATATGAGATATTCAATTTAATTTAAGTATGTATGTTTTATTTAACTGTTAAAAAGTGATATGCATGATGGATGATCATGGACTATAAAAGACCAATGTGATTGGATTTATTTCTTTTATGTTTCTTTGGGACTATAAATTAATTAATTTATTTTAATTTATTTTGGCCATGTATTATTAAGTTTGTAATAATTTTTGGGTTGTAATTTCATTTATTTAAGTTATTGTAAATTCACCTTGGTATGCCAAGGATTACTATATAATATTGGATTGCAAGAAGTTCAAGGAGGTCAAGAGCATTGGTGGGACCAGTGGGAGGAATTCAAGATCAAGTGTTGATTATGTACTCCTTTAGCAACTCTTGTAAAATGAATGAATGAAATGCACCTAGGAATGCCCTGATTCAATTCTTGGTGGCTTAGAATTGAATCCCTTAGAAAGTCCATGATCATACCATATTTATTGCTTATCCATGAATGCATGAAATGTATGGGAATGTATGCTATTATATGATATATGCATGCTAATTGGATAATGTGCAAAGTGAGACCTTAATAGTAATTATAATGACCATAAAATCTTCCAAACAAATGATTAAGTTGGAAATGCTATAATTATAGTAATTATAACATAGGCCCTCCATTGGGGCAATTATTTTAAGAAATTTTAAATAGTTGCATAAGATGCAATTAATTTAAGAGATTTTCTTAAGAATAATTGTTAAGCATGAGATGTTATAAATATGTAAATGGTTTGGTGGCCAATATTGGATGTACCTGAGGACATTAAAATTATTTGCATAATTACTGGCTCAATGGAATCAACTTAACTAATGCAAGATAAGTCAATAATGGATGTACCTGAGATTTTGAGCATTAGGGGCTAGGTAAAGGATTGAACCTCACATGAGATGTGATGGGCAAGGAGTTGCTCACTTATAGTTTATTTTAATTCCAATAATGGATGTACCTGAGGATGATCAATAGAATTATAAGAATTCAATCACCCACTAGAAATCCATCCAACTAGGATTTCCGTTTTCTACTTTGGAAGTGTCGGATTCGCTAAGTTAGTGGGAGGACCAATTTGATTAAAAGACCATAATCATTTTTTGGTTAATTACATGATACATTTACTAATTAATCTGGTTATTTCTGTAATTAATTTTCTGATAATAATGAAGCACAGAACAACCACCACCATCCAATATCATTGCAAGCATACTTAATCGCAATAGGTTGACAGGACCTAATCTCTCTGATTGGCTAAGAATTTTGAAACTTGTCCTAAACCTTGAACATATAGGATATATTCTAGATTCAAATATTCCTGGTCCTTTACCTCCAGAGGCCACATAAGAGGAACATGAAACTTTGGATAAGTGGAAGGAGCATGATATGAGAGCTAAGTGTTACATGCTTGCTTCCATGAGTAATGAGTTACAAAAGCAGCATGAGAACATGTTGAATGCGAGTGAGATCCTCCTTCACCTACAAGAGTTGTATGGTGAGCACAGTAGGAATGCTAGGTATGAGATATCTAAACAGCTATTCCGTATGAGGATGTCTGAGGGATAAAATGTTGGGGATCATGTCCACAAGATGATTCGGCTGATTGAGCAGTTAGAACATCTTGACTTCAACATGGATTTCCAACTACAGACGGATTTGATCCTTTAGTCCCTTCCTGAGTCTTTTGGGAATTTTATGACAAATTTCCATATGACTCAATAGGAATGAACCTTAGCTGGTTTACTCAACATGCTTATTATTGCCCAAAAGAATATGAAGGGCAATAAAGGAAAAGAAGTAGCTTTGATTGCATCTTCTTTTGCTGAAAAGTCCAACAAGAAGAAGGGCAATAAGAGAAAGAAACCTCAAATTCCTGGTCCTTCCAAGAAAATAGCTAAACAGAAAAGGAAGACTAAAGCTAATGTAGGCAAAGGAAAGTGTTTCCACTGCCAACAGGAAAGTGTTTCCATTGCCAACAGGAAAGTGTTTCCATTGCCAGTAAAAAATGTTTCTACTGTCCAGAGTATAGCAATCTAAAAGAATGCAATGCCATGGTGAAAACCAACTCAAGTTCAAAATATATTTGGCACTTAAGGTTATGTCATGTTGTAGAAGATAGGATTGCAAAACTGGAGAAAATGGGGATTCTATCCTCATTGGGCTCTGAGCCTACTCCAACTTGTGAATCTTGCCTTCAGGGCAAAATGACTAGATCACCCTTTCTTGGACAAGGGCTAAGAGCTGAAAATATTTTAGAGCTAATACATAGTGATGTATGTGGACCATTTAAAAAAATGGCTAGAGGGGGCTTTCATTATTTTATTACCTTTACTGATGATAAATCAAGATTTGGGTATTTGTATTTGATGAAATACAAACATGAATCCTTTGAAAAGTTCAAAGAATTTAAATCTGAAGTAGAAAATCAAACAGGAAAGAGTATTAAAGCTCTTCGATCAAATCGTGGAGGTGAATATTTGAGTACTGAATTTGATGAATACTTGAGAGAGCATGGCATTGTTTCTCAGCTGACTCCTCCAGGAACGCCACAGCTAAATGGTGTATCTGAAAGGAGAAATCGTGCCCTATTGGATATGGTACATAGTATGATGAGCTATACTGATATGCCAATCTCCTTTTGGGGATTTGCATTAGAATTAGCTTTATATATTCTGAATAGGATTCCATCAAAATCAGTTTCTTCCACACCTTATGAGATATGGCATGGAAGAAAACCAAGTCTTAAGCATGTTAAGATTTGGGGTTGTCCAGCTTATATCAAAAAGCTAAACACTGATAAATTGGAGACCATATCAGAAAAAAGGTCGATTTGTTGGATATCCAAAAGATAGTTTAGGATATTATTTTTATTTGCCTACTTCACAAAAGGTTGTGATAAGTAGAGATGCCACATTTCTTGAACAACAGTTTGCTCAAGAAGGAGGCAAAGGAAGGCAAATATAGTTAGAATTAGAGAATTCTGACCAACCAATAGATCAGATAGATATAGATCCATCTAGTCAACCTATACCCATTAATGAACATCTACAGCTATTCCTTGTAGAACAACTAGGGTATCTCACCCACCAATGAGATATGGTTTTCTTCATGAAGAAGAAAAAGAGTTGTCTACTCATAAAGAAGTAGATCATGGAGATGATCCGCTTACCTATGAAGAAGCTATATCAGATATAGACTCTTCAAAAAGGATTGATACTATGAAATCTGAGATTGATTCCATGTATAAGAATGAAGTTTGGGATCTTGTTGACCCACCTAAAGGTATTGTAACTATAGGGAACAAATGGGTTTTCAAGAAGAAAATTGGTTCTGATGGAAAGGTAGAGACCTATAAGGTAAGGCTATTAGCGAAAGGGTTTCGCCAAAGGTAAGGAGTCGACTATGAGGAGACTTTCTCACCTGTTACCATGCTTAAATCAATTAGGATTTTATTAGCAATAGCTGCATACTATGATTATGAGATTTGGCAGATGGATGTCAAAATAGCTTTTCTCAATGGGTACATTGAAGAAAACATTTTCATGGAACAACCTAGGGGTTTTGAATCCCAAGATGGTTCCAAGGTATGCAAGCTAAAGCGATCCATTTATGGGTTGAAATAAGCTTCGAGGAGTTGGAATATCCGTTTTGATGAAGCCATTAAATCCTTTGGTTTTATCAAAAATGAGGATGAGCCATGTATATATAAGAAGGTTAGTGACAGTGCTATCACTTTCCTTGTCTTATATCTGGATGACATACTGTTGATGGGTAATGACATAGGTATGTTGACAACTATAAAGGTATGATTGTCAAATACATTCTCCATGAAAGATTTAGGGGAGGCAACCTGTATTCTTGGGATTTGCATATATAGAGATAGAGCGAAAAGAATAATTGGTTTATCCCAGAGTCTATACTTAGAAAGGGTGTTAAAGAGGTTTAACATGCTTGATTCCAAGAGAGGATTGTTACCAGTGAGACATGGTATCCACCTTTCTAAAGAGATGTCTCCAAAGATACCTGAAGAATGAGATAAGATGGCTAGGATTCCATATGCTTCGGCTATTGGAAGTTTAATGTATGCAATGTTGTGTACTAGGCTGGATATCGCATATGCTGTTAGTTTGACTAGTAGGTATCAATCCAATCCAGGTTTGGAACATCGATAGTCACAAGAATATCCTTAAGTACTTGAGAAGAACTAAGGATTTATTCTTGATTTATGGAGGTGGAGACTTGCAATTGGATGGTTATACTGATTCTGATTTCCAATCAGATATCAATGATAGAAAGTCTACCTCTGGATATGTGTTCATTTGTAATGGAGGTGCGATCATTGGAAGAGTTCCAAACAGAGCACGATCGCAGATTCCACTACAGAGGTCGAGTATATTCTTTGCATCGATGTCGCAAAGGAAGTCGCTTTGGATAAAGAAGTTTGTGACAGAACTTACAGTAGTTCCTTCCATGGAATCAGCAATTCCATTACACTGTGACAATAATGGAGCAGTCATACAGGCTAAGGAACCAAGGTCTCACCAAAATCCAAACACATATAAAGGCACTACCACATTATCAGAGATATAGTTGGGCAAGGCGAAATAGCCATACAGAAAATAACATCAGCTGAAAATCCAGCAGATCCATTCACTAAGCCTATGTCACAGACTCAGTTAGACCAACATCTTGAGAAGATAGGTCTAAGATATTGTAATGAATGGCTCTAGTGCTAGTGGGAGATTGTTAGTAGCATGCCCTAGAGCATATCATTTATTATGTATCTTGTACATATTTTTATTAATAAAAGACATTTCCACTTTTCTGTTTACATAATATATTTATGTGTAATAGAAAAGGTCCATTGATATTTTGTTAGAAATATTATTCTTAAGTTGTTAAGAATATGAGTGACAATATTTCTAGCACAAAGTATCATAAATAGCTTCACAATCTAGGATACTTCATAATAAGAACATGACTTATCCAGAAAGATTGTATTCATATTTGTTCCCTAGTTATTTATCAGAAATATAAATAAGATGGAATGGTGAGTCTCATGCCATATAACAAATATGATACGCACTTATAAATGATAAGTAGGCCGAACCAGTGACACTTATGACAAGCACATGGAGTTTACTCTTGTCAATGTTTTGTTATAAATCATATCAGTGCATATAATCTTTAGACCTGAGATAGCACAGTTATCTTGTATATAGGTAGTTTGAGTTTGATACTGCTTTCATACTTGTACTATGTATGGGTATATGGGCATGTGTTGGCTCCTACTAGTTATATATGGAGGTAGGTGTTGATCAAGATGGAATCTGTTCCTCTAAGTAAATAGAGATAAAATCCTATGTTCATTTAATTGTTCTTGATGTTTCAAGTTCCTTGCCAGGACAGATAGATTTATTCAGAAAAGAGTTTTTGATGAGAAAATCTTTTTAATCAAGAACTGGAATTAAAAGAGAACATAATATTCATAGCAAATGGAGTTTGACATAAACCATGACTCCAGCTTGAGTTGGGATTTTGTAATAGAGAGATTCTAGTGCATGGTAACATATGATTATAGGTTCATTTAAGGTAAACCTTATTACTAATTGGGTGGCCATGGCATGTTATGCTAGGTGTTAACCATGGTCTATGAGGTTCATAAAATGATTTAGAGAAATCATTTATGGTAAGAAAGAGTTCTGATGATATTAAGAGTTGATATCATGTCTCATTGCCAATTAGTGATGAGCCTAGTAAGTCACACACATACACAAGTTATCACCTATTTAAATATGATTTAATTAATTAATTAAAGAGTTTAATTGATTAATTAAATAGGTTTGGTTTGCAATTAAATTGTAAAGTCCCTAGCATGACTTGAAGCCAAATCTAGATTATTGGATGTATAATATAAGTTAAATTTGTATTTAAATTGTTTAAATATGAATTTAATTAATGAGAAACTAATTAATAGAGATTAATTAATTAATTTATATTTGACGTAAATTAATTAGATGAAGAGAAATAATTATTTTGGGTTGAGAACTCAAAATTAAGACACAGGGACATTATGGTCATTTCACAGTGTGACATATGGCACCATGAGATGGTGACACATGGGATTACACATAAGCTTGCCAAATGTTTTTTAATCATGTAATATGATTAAAATCAAGATTAAATATAGGTTTGACACTTGGCACAATGTGATTGGGTCACTTAAACCTAGAGCTAATCAAAGGGTGACATGTGACAAGGGTTTAATGTGTTAACCTAGCTATTTAAGTGTTGTTATGAAAAAGAAAAGCAACCAGCACCCACTCCTCTCCTTTGTCACGCCACTTTGAGGCTTTTCATCTATTCTTCTTCATCTCTCAACAATTCAAAGAGATTAGCCATCAATCTCTTGAATTAAGAACACTAGAAATTGTTTCTAGTGTCTTGTTTACATCTCTAATCTCTTAAAAGGCAGAACTTGAATTTCTAATTAATAGAAAAAGCTTTAGAAGCTATTCAAGCGCTGCCATAGGTGTTCTTGGTGTGGACAAGCTAGACGGATAACATCTGGTGTCCTGAAGACGAATCTCAAAGGCGCAGACACGCTGCAGTGCATCAAGAGGTTAGTGTAATCGTTCTTGATTTAATCTAGGGTTCTAAAATTAATCTGATTAATTTTAAAATCTTAAATGGCAAATACAGATCCAAAAACATATTAAAAGAGTTTTAATATGTTGTTTATCATTGAAATCAAATAGATAAAAATAAATCTTGCATGATGCATGTGACCCTAGGTGAAATTTTTTGAATTCAATGGCATAAACTTGTGTTTTTCACGCTTCCGTTCCTTCATAGCAGCCATTCATATTTTAATTACAATTTATCCCTTTTAATTCATTTATTTAAAATTTTTGCTAAATCTAAATTTTTCCAAAATTTTTATAGAAAATCCGGTAGAGTGCCGGCTGTAAATTGGAAAAACAGTTCTTTTGAACCTGTTTAAAAACACTTCCAATAAAATTTTCAAATCCAGACTCCATTATACACATTTCAAATCAATCTCTAAATCTCAATACTATTCTCAGAATTTTTTTTTTCTGTTCATATCACCACTTGAAACATATTCATAAATATTTCTCAATATTTCATTTATCAACATACATTATACAGAAAATTTCAATAACATGAAATTTCATATATTTACATCATTAAATAATTTCAAGAGTTTATAATTACAATCCCAAAACTAATACAAAATACAAAATGCTACCCCAAAGTCCTATGTCCTACCATGTGCACTGCAGATGTGTGGTGACTCTGGACTCCGGATGCAGATTTGAAGGCTCACCCGGTCTGATGCTTGCTGGGCTCCCCAGCTAGGTCTCTAGTACCTGCGCGTGGCAAAAGCGACGCGCTAAGCAATTATGCTTAGTGATGACAATATAAAATAAAATAAGTATGCATAATATATATTTACATTTTTCGGTAGACTTAATTTCTGATATTATTTGCAGTATTATTCGATTAAAATTTGGTAAGGTTAATTATCATTGCCCGAGTAACCTATACTAGTTGACTAGAATGGATAAATGGGTAAACTAGCATTGGGTACTAAGTACCTCGGACCATCAGACCATCGGTCACATTGTGTCTCCCGATGTGCAACAGAACAGCTAATAAGCTGTAATAATCATCAGGGTTAAAACCCAAGTATATCAACTCAAATAACATAGCCAAAGGCTATTATGCCACATAATGGCATGAAGGCATATGCAGCACTGCTAACAGAACCCTATTGGCATGCCAACCTATCCAACCAATCTTACTAGGTATAGTAGGGCATTTTACACTTTTAAGTTTCATAATTTTTTAAATTTAAGTTTTAGTGTTACTATTCCATTCATTAGTCAACAAAAATGTTGACTTTTGCATAGGCAATAGGTACATTGGTTCTAATACTCCCAACATACCATATTTTGCATTCTAAATTTGTTGGTATTGATTGCCAATACCATTTCCAAGCTTATGTAAATTGGACAGAATTTTCAGTTTTTAAGCTTTGCATTTACTGTTCCATTAGTTATTTTTGTAGTGGGAATTTGGCAGAATGATCAACATGAAAGTTGTTCCTTATTTTGTCTAGTTGCATTTTCTTTTTTGAATCACTCCATTTGGAGTTTTGTGGCTTAAGTTATGGCCCAAAAACCACAACTGACCGGATTAAAATTTTGTCTAGAATTTCTGGACTGACCAAATCTACAGTACTTGGAATAGTGACTGCAACTTACTTTTTGAATATGTTCTGGTCATAATTTGGGTTAGGTTTCTTCATGAAAGTTGTAGATCTATATCTCATATTATTTCTGGTAAACTTTCAGGTCAATTGGACCTTTCTACACTTAGTTATGGCCAAATGACCAAATACTATTCATTTGGTCATTTTGCCCAGGCAGAATGCAAGTCGCCCAGATTAGGGCAATCTTTTGGTCCACTTGGTTTGGTTTTCTGGGCATGGTTTCTTCACCAAAGTTGTGCCATTATGTGTATAGTTTCATGTCCAATTGTCCTTGCACCAATTTAACCTCTACAATTCAAGTTATTGCTGCCCAAACCTGCTGGACTCATGCCCAGTCCTGTAGGTCACCAAGGGTAGCCACACCAAGCTCCAATCCCACTACACAATGCACTTCATTTTTTATTCAAACAATACCAAATGGTCACTAATTGACTATTAAAACCTACTTTCATTATCACATGTTCAAAGTCTCATTTTTCACCCCAAACCCTAACTCAAATATCACAAACCATGCATTATCATGGCATTTCATCACTCCACTTACAAGATACATATTAAAGGCAGCCATACTAGCATGTTAACTCCATAAAACTCATCACAAGCATACCCTAATGAAGGCTGCCAAAAATAAGGGATGGCATACAAATGGTATTTAACAAATTTTCTTTGTAATTTACGCTCATACATAGTCCTTAACATGAATTTAAGGTGAAAACTAAAGTTAGGTCACTAACCTCTATGGAGTGAAGTTTCTCCACTTGCTAGGGTTCTTGTTTTCCTTTTCTTTTTGCTCCCAAAAGAATCACCAAGATGCAAGAACACTTTTTTGTGTTGGGAGTATGAGGTTTAGTGGGGTAGAAACTAGGGAGATCAAGCTTTGAAAAGCTTGTTTATGGTTAGCTATGGAGGAGGGTCACGGCAAGGAGAAAATAAGGAAGAAGAAGTTCTAATCTTTTTTCATTTTTTCCAGCCCATTTAATCTCTTTTAAGTAAAGTTATGACATGTGTCAACATTGGATTGGTTGGGGAAATTTTAATGACATCCTTATGATGTCATAATGCCATTTTCTTTGTTTTTCTCTCCTTTTCCTGTCTATTTAATTTTAATTAAATTTTTAACAACATTTATTCATATTTTATGTTATATAAATTATTTATTTAACTGGACAAGTTGGCCAAAAATCATCTCTGAAGATGAAATGACCAAAATGCCCTCCGTTTGGCTTAACGAGCCAAAATTGTCTGTACCGATTGAAAAATTTTTCTAAGCATTTCCTTGGTATTCTAATGCCATAAGAACCTCAATGACCCTTCTCTGGAGTCCCAAAAATTATTTTATAATTTTTCCCCCGGGTCTAGGGCTCGTCGTTGGGAGAACCACAACTTCTCACTAGGTTACCCATCGCTAGGGCACCAACTCATTTAACTTGGTTGTATTTTATTTCTAAAATTTTTCCTAAATTTTTCTTATTAATATTTGAGTTAATTATGGTTCCTCACTTTAGTTTAAATATTTTTCCGGACGTTCTAGCTGCCCGGACCTACATTGGTCACCGGAACAGTAAACTGTACGGACTAGCTAAAGTAAGGATGTTACACGTGCAATCTAATGCTATAGAAAGCCAATTGCATAGCCTGTGCAGCCTCATGGACCTGTGCAACCTTCTGGACAAAAGAAAACACGAAGAACAAAGCTACAGAACATTGCATTGGGTACCCCGTGTAACTGTGCACGACCCATGCAATCACTCCATACAACAATTCTAACCTAACTTTTCTTCCATCTAACTCGATCTTAGAGGACTTCAAAGGTTTTTAGGACTCTAAACAAGTGTTTTTACACTAGAAATAAATATAATAAGTAAAGATTTGAGGGAAGAAACCTTTTTATATTCAAGTGTGTACATTACCTTTAAGAAAGGTGTAGAAGAAACAAATATGCAAAATTGCTAAAAGGGATTTTCAGTTGAAATTTCAAAATTCCAAGGCTACAATCCTCAATCTAGGTTCTTTCATTCTATTTCTTCTCATCTATTTCTTTATTATTTTATAAAACTTGATTTTAAAACTCACCATGTATGAGTAGTTTCTTATTCTAGGGTTAGGGATGTAGCACTTTCAATTCAGTTATGGATTTGGTTTTATTTTATTTAATAAATTAGGTATTTTGTTCTTCAATTCAATCTCTTGTGTTCTTAATCCATGCTATGTGTTGAGCTCCACTTAGTATTAATTTTAGATATTAATTAAAGGACTGAAAGATTAAGATTAATATTGGAAGAATAGAATATTGAACTTAGGATTCTCAATCTATAAAAAAGCTAGAATTCTGTGGAGTTAACAATTAATCAAAGAACTTAGTGGGTTTTAATTAATTCAATCATCATGAAAGTATGATTTAGGTTAATTAAAATACTACTTGAGTGCCTAAAGAGAGGACTTAAGATAACTTAGGATTAAATTCCCTCAAAGTAATAGTCTCCCATAATGAATTAGATTAGATCTATAATTGATTAAAGTGTGAACCCCTAGCTCTGTAATGCTTTTATTAATTAATATTCAAGTTTAGTTAATTGTTTTAAATTTTATTTCATTTAATTTAGGCTTAATTACTATTTTTGTACAACTCGATCGTTTAGATAATTAAAATCACTATAGTTTAGTACTCAATGCAGTCCTCTTGGAGTAATACCCTACTCAATACTTAATTACTTGTTAACGATCTGTGCATTTGTGGAATTTTGCACAACACCGCGCTCTGAAATAGCAACCTAGGGAGTTTTTTCCCTTCTTTCTAAGAAGAGCTCAAATGGTACCTCTATCATTATCCATCGCAATATGAGGCCTTTTTCTTTTTGGGTGAGTAATCTCTGACTCTCCCAAGGGCTCTTCTATTACAATAGTAGGCTTTTGAGTATGAGGCCTAACCTGGGGACCTTTACTCAATTTGGCAGCCTACAAGGAAGATGAAAGAATAGTGCACCAATTGAAGGAACAATTCATCAAGAGGTACAAAATTTAACAATTTGAAATTTTTCTTTAAGCTAGGGTTTTATGCATCATGCAACTTCATTTAGCTATTGAAAAACACATGATTTAGTTATACTAAATCATGTTTCTATTGCTGGATTTGCCTAATTTCTATTAGGAAATATTTTTCCCAAATTAAACCTAACTAGGGTCATGGAGAACACATACCCTTCAAGGCGTAGAATCAGCAATTCCACCTCAATTCGAGTAACGAAGACTCTCAAATGCTAGTCCTCTAGCTTGTCCACACTAGCACTTGACCAAAGCAACCTTGAACAGCTAAGAACTCTTCCTTATTCTTTAAAAGTGTGGCAACCAAGAAGATGGGAGGAAGAGTATGTTGTATTTCAAGTATTTTCTAAGTGGAAGTGAGGAGAAACAATTTCTCCAAGGGTTTGATCGAGAGAGACAATAACTTGTCTACTTGAATTTCAATAAGGATGAAGATGAAACTAAAAATGGAGAAGGAAGACCAAAGTGGCCGGCTGGTATGAAGGATAAGAAGACTTATTTTGTTTCTTCCTATCCTTAACTAAATATCTCAACTTTTTAATTAATACACTCAACAAATGGTGATTGTAACACCCCTTACCCGTCTACAGTGTAGCCGAGCAAGACATGTAACACTCGGTACCAGAGCACCCTATCTTATCTTTATTCTTTTAATAATTTGTTTTCATTATATTTTAATATCAATTATTTTTCTAAGGAGAAACCAGCAGAGTTTCTCTATTTCTATTACTATTTGGCGTATTTCACTATTCATCTGCTTGAAATTTTCAATAATATTTTATAAAAAAAAATCTTGTCATTTAGAATATCATCCATATATTTCAATTCTGTATTCAAATACATACACTTTCCATTCATACTTAATTCATATGTAAAAATTTTCAAATTACATAAATTTACATGATTTATAAACTAATTACACAAGTTCATAATTTACATAATATACAAATTAATTTCAGATGAAATAGCCAATTTATTAATTTACAACATATGCACATTAATTACAATTTCCTAATTTACATTACAACATAGGAAATATTTATAATATACAAAATACATAAAATGACTTATATGGGCCCTATCTACATGCATTGCTGAGGAAGTGACAACCTTGATCACTCTGCAGATCAGAACTCTAAAATCCCAGTCTAATATCCACTGGACTTTGTGACACCCCTTACCTGACTACAGTGTAGTTGAGCAAGTTATGCCACTCAGTGTGCCGGAGCACCAATTCATAGTTCTATTACAATTTATCCCTTTTAAATCATTTGTTTACAATTTTTGATAAATCTAAATTTTTATGCAATTTTTATAGAAAATCCGGCAGAGTGCCGGCTGTAAATTGGAAAAATAGTTCTTCTGAACCTGTTTAAAAACACTTCCAATAATTTTCAATCATTCACAAGCTCCATTTGTATCACATCAATTTGAAGGAACGGAAGCGTGAAAAACACAAGTTTATACCTTTGAATTCAAAATTTTTCACCTAGGGTCACATGCATCATGCAAGATTTATTTTTATCTATTTGATTTCAATGATAAACAACATATTAAAACTCTTTTAATATGTTTTTGGATCTGTATTTGCCATTTAAGATTTTAAAATTAATCAGATTAATTTTAGAACCCTAGATTAAATCAAGAACGATTACACTAACCTCTTGATGTACTGCAGCGTGTCTGCGCCTTTGAGATTCGTCTTCAGGACACCAGATGTTGTCCCTCTAGCTTGTCCACACCAAGAACACCTATGGCAGCCCTTGAACAACTTCTAAAGCCTTTTATATTAATTAGAAATTCAAGTTCTGCCTTTTAAGAGATTAGAGATGTAAACAGGACACTAGAAACAATTTCTAGTGTTCTTAATTCAAGAGATTGATGGCTAATCTCTTTGAATTGATAAGAGATGAAGAAAAATAGATGAAAACCCTCAAAGTGGCGTGACAAAGGAGAGGAGTGGCTGCTGGTTATTTTTTCTTTTCATAACCACACTTAAATAGCTAGGTTAACACATTAAACCCTTGCAACATGTCACCCTTTGATTAGCTCTAGGTTTAAGTGACCCAATCACATTGTGCCAAGTGTCAAACCTATATTTAATCTTTATTTTAATCATCTTACATGATTAAAAAACATTTGGCAAGCTTATGTGTAATCCCATGTGTCACCATCTCATGGTGCCACGTGTCACACTGTGAAATGACCAAAATGCCCCTGTGTCTTAATTTTGAGTTCTTAACCCAAAATAATTGTTTTCTTCTTCTAATTAATTTATATCAAATATAAATTAATTAATTAATCTCTATTAATTAATTTCTCATTAATTAAATTCATATTTAAACACTTTAAATATAAATTTAACTTATATTATACATCCAATAATCTATATTTGGTTTCAAGTTATGCTAGGGACTTTGCAAACTAATTGCAAACCAAACCTATTTAATTAATCAATTAAACTCTTTAATTAATTAATTAAATCATATTTAATTAGGTGATAACTTGTGTATGTGTGTGACTTACTAGGCTCATCACTAATTGGCAATGAGACATGATATCAACTCTTAATATCATCAGAACTCTTTCTTACCATAAATGATTTCTCTAAATCATTTTATGAACCTCATAGACCATGGTTAACACCTAGCATAGCATGCCATGGCCACCCAATTAGTAATAAGGTTTACCTTAAATGAACCTATAATCATATGTTACCATGCACTAGAATCTCTCTGTTACAAAATCCCAACTCAAGCTGGAGTCATGGTTCATGTCAAACTCCATTTGCTATGAATATTATGTTCTCTTTTAATTCTAGTTCTTGATTAAAAAGATTTTCTCATCAGAAACTCTTTTACGAATAAATCTATCTGTCTGGCAGGAACTTGAAACATCAAGAACAATTAAATGAACATAGGATTTTATCTCTATTTACTTAGAGGAACAGATTCCATCTTGATCAACACCTACCTCCATATATAACTAGTAGGAGCCAACACATGCCCATATACCCATACACGGTACAAGTATGAAAGCAAGATCAAACTCAAACTACCTATATACAAGATAATCTGTGCTATCTCGGTCTAAAGATTATATGCACTGATATGATTTATGTCAAAACATTGACAAGAGTAAACTCCATGTGCTTGTCATAAGTGTCACTGGTTCGGCCTACTTATCATTTATAAGTGCCTATCATGTTTGTTATATGGCATGAGACTCACCATTCCATCTTATTTATATCTCATATAAATAACTTGGGAACAAACATGAATACAATCTTTCTGGATAAGTCATGTCCTTATTATGAAGTATCCTCGATTGTGAACCTATTTATGATACTTCGTGCTAGAAATATTGTCACTCATATTCTTAATAACTTAAGAATAATATTTCTAACAAAATATCAATGGACCTTTTCTATTACACATAAATATATTATGTAAACGAAAAAGTGGAAATGCCTTTTATTAATAAAAATATGTACAAGATACATACTAAATGATATGCTCTAGGGCATACTACTAATAATCTCCCACTAGCACTAGAGCCATTCATTACAATATCTTAGACCTATCTTCTCAAGATGTTGGTCTAACTGAGTCCGTGACATAGGCTTAGTGAATGGATCAGCTGGATTTTCAGCTGATGCTATTTTCTGCATGGCTACATCGCCTCGCCCAACTATTTCTCTGATAATGTGGTAGCGCCTTTCTATGTGTTTGGATTTCTGGTGAGACCTTGGTTCCTTAGCCTGTATGACTACTCCATTATTGTCACAGTGTAGTGGAACTGCTGACTTAATGGAAGGAACTACTGTAAGTTCTATCACGAACTTCTTTATCCAAACAGCTTCCTTTGCAGCATCTGATGCAGCAATATACTCAGCCTGTAGTGGAATCTGCAGTCGTGCTCTGTTTGGAACTCTTCCAACTGACTGCACCTCCATTACAAATGAACACATACCCAGAGGTAGACTTTCTATCATTGATATCTGATTGGAAATCAAAATCAGTATAACCATCCAATTGCAAGTCTCCACCTCCATAAATCAAGAATAAATCCTTAGTTCTTCTCAAGTACTTAAGAATATTCTTGACAGCTATCCAGTGTTCCAAACCTGGATTGGATTGATACCTGCTAGTCAAACTAACAGCATATGCGATATCCGGCCTAGTACACAACATTGCATACATTAAACTTCCAATAGCCGAAGCATATGGAATCCTGGCCATCTTATCTCTTTCTTCAGGTGTCTTTGGAGACATCTCTTTAGAAAGATGGATACCATGTCTCACTGGTAACAATCCTCTCTTGGAATCAAGCATGTTAAACCTCTTTAACACCTTTTCCAAGTATAGACTTTGGGATAAACCAATTATTCTTTTCGCTCTATCTCTATAGATGCGAATCCCAAGAATATAGGTTGCCTCCCCTAAGTCTTTCATGGAGAATGTATTTGACAACCATACCTTTATAGTCGTCAACATACCTATGTCATTACCCATCAACAGTATGTCATCCACATATAAGATAAGGAAAGTGATAGCACTGTCACTAACCTTCTTCTATACACATGGCTCATCCTCATTTTTGATAAAACCAAAGGATTTAATGGCTTCATCAAAATGAATGTTCCAACTCCTCGAAGCTTGTTTCAACCCATAAATGGATCGCTTTAGCTTGCACACCTTGGAACCATCTTGGGATTCAAATCCCTTAGGTTGTTCCATGAAAATGTTTTCTTCAATGTATCCATTGAGAAAAGCTGTTTTGACATCCATCTGCCAAATCTCATAATCATAGTATGCAGCTATTGCTAATAAAATCCTTATTGATTTAAGCATGGCAACAGGCGAGAAAGTCTCCTCATAGTCGATTCCTTGCCTTTGGCGAAACCCTTTCGCTACTAGCCTTGCCTTATAAGTCTCTACCTTTCCATCAGAACCAATTTTCTTCTTGAAAACCCATTTGTTCCCTATAGGTATAATACCTTCAGGTGGGTCAACAAGATCCCAAACTTGATTCTTATACATGGAATCAATCTAGGATTTCATAGTATCAATCCATTTTGAAGAGTCTATATCTGATATAGCTTCTTCATAGGTAAGTGGATCATCTCCATGATCTACTTCTTCATGAGTAGACAACTCTTGTTCTTCTTCATGAAGAAAACCATATCTCCTTTTTATGTGAGATACCCTGGTTGTTCTACGAGGAACAGCTGTAGATGTTTCATCAACGGGTATAGGTTGACTAGATGGATCTATATCCATCTGATATGTTGGTTGGTCAGAATTCTCCAATTCTAACTCTATTTGCCTTCCTTTGCCTCCTTCTTGAACAAACTGTTGTTCAAGAAATGTGGCATCTCTACTTATCACAACCTTTTGTGAAGTAGGCAAATAAAAATAATATCCAAAACTATCTTTTGGATATCCAACAAATCGACCCTTTTCTCGATCCGGTCTCCAATTTATCAAGATTCACTTTTGATATAAGTCGACAACCCCAAATCTTAACATGCTTAAGACTTGGTTTTCTTCCATGCCATATCTCATAAGGTGTGGAAGAAACTGATTTTGATGGAATCCTATTCGAATATACAAAGTCGATTCTAATGCAAATCCTCAAAAGAAGATTGGCATATCAAGATAGCTCATCATACTACGTACCATATCCAATAGGGTACGATTTCTCCTTCAGATACACCATTCACCGTATGGCGTTCTCGGAGGAGTCAACTGAGAAACAATGCCATGCTCTCTCAAGTATTCATCAAATTCAGTACTCAAATATTCACCTCAACGATCTGATCGAAGAGTTTTAATATTCTTTCCTGTTTGATTTTCTACTTCAGATTTAAATTCTTTGAACTTTTCAAAAGATTCATGTTTGTATTTCATCAAATAGAAATACCCAAACCTTGATTTATCATCAGTAAAGGTAATAAAATAATGAAAACCCCCTCTAGCCATTTCTTTAAATGGACCACATACATCACTATGTATTAGCTCCAAAATATTTTCAGCTCTTAGACCTTGTCCAACAAAGGGTGATCTAGTCATTTTACCCTGAAGGCAAGATTCACAAGTTGGAGTAGGCTCAGAGCCCAATGAGGATAGAATCCCCATTTTCTCCAATTTTGCAATCCTATCTTCTGCAATATGACATAATCTTAAGTGCCAAATATATTTTGAACTTGAGTTGGTTTTCACCATGGCATTGTATTCATTTAGATTGCTATACTCTGGCCAGTGGAAACACTTTCTTACTGGCAATGGAAACACTTTCCTGTTGGCAGTGGAAACACTTTCCTTTGCCTCCATCAGCTTTAGTCTTCCTTTTCTGTTTAGCTATTTTCTTGGAAGGACCAGGAATCAGAGGTTTCTTTTTCCTATTGCCCTTCTTCTTATTGGACTTTCCAGCAGAAGAAGATGCAACCAAAGCTACCTCTTTTCCTTTATTGCTTGGCATATTCTTTTGGGCAATAACCAGCATGTTGAGTAAACCAACTAAGGTGCATTTCTGTTTAGTCATATGGAAATTTGTCACAAAATTCCCAAAAGACTCAAGAAGGGACTGAAGGATCAAATCCGTCTGTAGTTGGAAATCCATGTTGAAGTCAAGATGTTCCAACTCCTCAATCAGCCGAATCATCTTGTGGACATGATCCCCAACATTCTGTCCCTCAGACATCCTCATACGGAATAGCTGTCTAGATATCTCATACCTAGCATTCCTGCTGTGCTTACCATACAACTCTTGTAGGTGAAGGAGGATCTCACTCGCACTCTGCATGTTCTCATGTTGCTTCTGTAACTCATTACTCATGGAAGCAAGCATGTAACACTTAGCTCTCATATCATGCTCCTTCCACTTGTCCAAAGTTTCATGTTCCTCTTGTGTGGCCTCTGAAGGTAAGGGACCAGGAACATTTGAATCTAGAACATATCCTATATGTTCAAGGTTCAGGACAAGTTTCAAATTTCTTAGCCAGTCAGACAGATTAGGTCCTGTCAACCTATTGTGATCAAGTATGCTTGCAAGGATATTGGATGGTGGTGGTTGTTTTGTACTCATTTTTAACAGAAAATTAACTGCAGAAAATAACCAGATTAATTAGTAAATGTATCATGTAATTAACCAAAATGATTATGGTCTTTTAATCAAATTGGTCCTCCCACTAACTTAACGAATCCTACACTTCCAAAGTAGAAAACGGAAATCCTAGTTGGATGGATTTCTAGTGGGTGATTAAATTCTTATAATTCTATTGATCATCCTCAGGTACATCCATTATTGGAATTACAATAAACTATAAGTGAGCAACTCTTTGCCCATCACATCTCATGTGAGGTTCAATCCTTTACCTAGCCCCTAATGCTCAAAATCTCAGGTACATCCATTATTGACTTATCTTGCATTAGTTAAGTTGATCCCATTGAGCCAGTAATTATACAAATAATTTTAATATCCTCAGGTACATCCAATATTGGCCACTAAACCAATTACATATTTACAACATCTCATGCTTAACAATTATTCTTAAGAAAATCTCTTAAATAAATTGCATCTTATGCAACTATTTAAAATTTCTTAAAATAATTGCCCCAATGGAGGGCCTATGTTATAATTACTTTAATTATAGCATTTCTAACTTAATCATTTGTCTGGAAGATTTAATGGTCATTCTATTTACTATTAAGGTCTCACTTTGCACATTATCCATTTAGCATGCATATATCATATAATTGCATACATTCCCATACATCTCATGCATTCATGGATAAGCAGTAAATATGGTATGATCATGGACTTTCTAAGGGATTCAATTCTGAGCCACCAAGAATTGAATCAGGGCATTCCTAGGTGCATTTCATTCATTCATTTTACAAGAGTTGCTGAAGGAGTACATAATCAACACTTGATCTTGAATTCCTCCCACTGGTCCTACCAATGCTCTTGACCTTCTTGAACTTCTTGCAATCCAATATTACATAGTAATCCTTGGCATACCAAGGCGAATTTACAAGAACTTAAATAAATGAAATTACAATCCAAAAATTATTACAAACTTAATAATACATGCCCAAAATAAATTAAAATAAATTAATTAATTTACAATCCCAAAGAAACATAAAAGAAATAAATCCAATCACATTGGTCTTTTATAGTCCATGATCATCCATCATGCATATCACTATTTAACAATTAAATAAAACATACATACTTAAATTAAATTGAATATCTCATATTCAACTTAAAAATTCAGATTTGAATATGATTCAAATAAATTTAAAAATTCATATTTGAATCTCACTCAAACAAATTTAAAAATTCAGATTTGAATCACATTCAAACAACTTTAAAAATTCAGATTTGAATCACATTCAAACATTTTTTAAAAAATCATATTTGAATCACATTCAAATATTTTTTAAAAAATCAGATCTGAATTTTATTCAATCAATTTTAAAAAATCAGATTTAAATATGATTCAAACAACTTTAAAAATTCAGATTTGAATCACATTCAAACAACTTTTAAAATTCAGATTTGAATCACATTCAAACAATTTTTAAAATTCTGATTTGAATCATAATTTAATTGTGTGATAAAAACTACTAATTAAACACTTTAATTAGTCAAAGAATAGGCCTTAGATCATACAACAATTGCAGAATTAAAAGCCAAACCTTAAACCACCCATGGAAGCCAAACCATGCGCACCATTGATGGTGTTTTTTCAAGTATGCCGCAACCTTGCTTTGCAACCAGCAATGAACTTTTGATCTCATGATCAAACACACAATTAAATCATATAATCAACAATCTAAATAGCAAATATAGTGGCTCTGATACCAATTGAAGGAACGGAAGCGTGAAAAACACAAGTTTATACCATTGAATTCAAAATTTTTCACCTAGGGTCACATGCATCATGCAAGATTTATTTTTATCTATTTGATTTCAATGATAAACAACATATTAAAACTCTTTTAATATGTTTTTGGATCTGTATTTTCCATTTAAGATTTTAAAATTAATCAGATTAATTTTAGAACCCTAGATTAAATCAAGAACGATTACACTAACCTCTTGATTCACTGCATATTTTTTGATACTTTGAGATTCGTCTTCAGGACACCAGATGTTGTCCCTCTAGCTTGTCCACACCAAGAACACCTATGGCAGCCCTTGAACAGCTTCTAAAGCCTTTTCTATTAATTAGAAATTCAAGTTCTGCCTTTTAAGAGATTAGAGATGTAAACAGGACACTAGAAACAATTTCTA
Organism: Hevea brasiliensis; assembly: GCF_030052815.1. Lineage (NCBI taxonomy): Eukaryota > Viridiplantae > Streptophyta > Magnoliopsida > Malpighiales > Euphorbiaceae > Hevea > Hevea brasiliensis. The sequence continues at coordinate 24,532,412 of NC_079494.1, forward strand.
GTGTTCTTAATTCAAGAGATTGATGGCTAATCTCTTTGAATTGATGAGAGATGAAGAAAAATAGATGAAAACCCTCAAAGTGGCGTGACAAAGGAGAGGAGTGGCTGCTGGTTATTTTTTCTTTTCATAACCACACTTAAATAGCTAGGTTAACACATTAAACCCTTGCCACATGTCACCCTTTGATTAGCTCTAGGTTTAAGTGACCCAATCACATTGTGCCAAGTGTCAAACCTATATTTAATCTTGATTTTAATCATCTTACATGATTAAAAAACATTTGGCAAGCTTATGTGTAATCCCATGTGTCACCATCTCATGGTGCCACGTGTCACACTGTGAAATGACCAAAATGCCCCTGTGTCTTAATTTTGAGTTCTTAACCCAAAATAATTATTTTCTTCTTCTAATTAATTTATATCAAATATAAATTAATTAATTAATCTCTATTAATTAATTTCTCATTAATTAAATTCATATTTAAACACTTTAAATATAAATTTAACTTATATTATACATCCAATAATCTAGATTTGGTTTCAAGTCATGCTAGGGACTTTGCAAACTAATTGCAAATCAAACCTATTTAATTAATCAATTAAACTCTTTAATTAATTAATTAAATCATATTTAATTAGGTGATAACTTGTGTATGTGTGTGACTTACTAGGCTCATCACTAATTGGCAATGAGACATGATATCAACTCTTAATATCATCAGAACTCTTTCTTACCATAAATGATTTCTCTAAATCATTTTATGAACCTCATAGACCATGGTTAACACCTAGCATAGCATGCCATGGCCACCCAATTAGTAATAAGGTTTACCTTAAATGAACCTATAATCATATGTTACCATGCACTAGAATCTCTCTGTTACAAAATCCCAACTCAATCTGGAGTCATGGTTTATGTCAAACTCCATTTGCTATGAATATTATGTTCTCTTTTAATTCCAGTTCTTGATTAAAAAGATTTTTCTCATCAGAAACTCTTTTCTGAATAAATCTATCTGTCCTGGCCAGGAACTTGAAACATCAAGAACAATTAAATGAACATAGGATTTTATCTCTATTTACTTAGAGGAACAGATTCCATCTTGATCAACACCTACCTCCATATATGACTAGTAGGAGCCAACACATGCCCATATACCCATACACAGTACAAGTATGAAAGCAGTATCAAACTCAAACTACCTATATACAAGATAACTGTGCTATCTCAGGTCTAAAGATTATATGCAATCGATATAATTTATGACAAAACATTGACAAGAATAAACTCCATGTGCTTGTCATAAGTGTCACTGGTTCGGCCTACTTATCATTTATAAGTGCCTATCATGTTTGTTATATGGCATGAGACTCACCATTCCATCTTATTTATATCTCATATAAATAACTTGGGAACAAACATGAATACAATCTTTCTGGATAAGTCATGTCCTTATTATGAAGTATCCTCGATTGTGAACCTATTTATGATACTTCGTGCTAGAAATATTGTCACTCATATTCTTAACAACTTAAGAATAATATTTCTAACAAAATATCAATGGACCTTTTCTATTACACATAAATATATTATGTAAACGGAAAAGTGAAAATGCCTTTTATTAATAAAAATATGTACAAGATACATACTAAATGATATGCTCTAGGGCATACTACTAACACAATTTACAACAATTTCTTAACAATTCCTCTATTTGTCATTCATTCATTTCACATCATCATTAGACTCAAATCATAAATAAATTCTCATATATTATTTATAATCACAAATTACAAGTACTTACATTAATACAAAATTATATTACATTTGTTTCAAATCACATGATAAAATAAGAGTTTAATTACAAAATTTACAAAAATCATAAAATACAAAATGGGACCTAGTGTCCTACCAATGCACTGTAGTCTGTGAGGTGACACGGATACTATGCAGAACTGTGAACGACCTTACCCAATCTGTGGTCTACTGGGCCCTCTGTCTAAATCTTCAGTACCTACGCGTTGCAAAAGCGACGCGCTAAGCATAAAGCTTAGTGGTGCCAATAATACAAGAAAATATAATATGCAAATAAAAATAATAATTTCCTAGCTATTGTGTTCATAAGAAATGAATAATTACTAACTTATTGTTTAGTCGAGGGCTAATTATGTTTTATGATATTAACTTCTTCATGCATTTTGTTAATTATTTTCTTCATGATCTTGAGCTTCTTTGTATTTTATTGTAATCATTCCTGATATTTAATTTTCGTATTTTCTTTAATAATCAGTTCAATTACAGTTATACTTTTCCATGCCCAAGTAACCTATACAAATTGACGGATAAACGGGTAAACTAGCACTGGGTACCAGGTACCTCGGGCCGTCACACCATCGGTCACAATGTGTCTCCCGGTGTGCAAACAGAATGGCTAATAAGCCATAAGAGCAATAAGGCATAAAGTCAAGTAAAACATCATAATCAGTATAGCCATAGGCTATCACATCACATAATGGCAATGAAGCCATACATCATACGCAGTATTGCTATCAAAACCCTATTGGCATGCCAACCTATCCAAACCAATCACATTAGGCCTACTAGGGCATTTTGCACTTTTAAGTTTCATAATTTTTGAATTTCAAGTTTGAATATTACTATTCATTTCATTAGTCAACTAAAATGTTGACTTTTGAATAGACAATAGGTACATTGGTTTTAATACTCCCAACATACCACATTTTGCATTCAAAATTTGTTGGTATTGGTTGCCAATACCATTTATAAGTTTAAAGTTAATTGAGCAGAATTTTCAGTTTTTATACCTTATTTTACTGTTCCATTAGTCATTTTTGCAGTGGGAATTTGGCAAAATGATCAACATGAAAGTTGTTCTTTATTTTGTCTAGTTTAATTTCCTTTTTTGAATCACTCTATTTGGAGTTTTGTAGCTCAAGTTATGGTCCAAAAACCACAACTGGCCGGATTGGAATTTTTCTGGACTGACCATATCTACAGTGTAGTGAACAGTGACTGCAACTCCCTCGTTGGATAGGTTCTGGTCATAATTTGGGGTAGGTTTCTTCATGAAATTTGTTGGTCTATATCTTATATTGTTTCTGGTAAAATGTCAGGTCAATTGGACCTTTCTACATTGAGTTATGGCCAAATAAACAATCACTGTTCATTTGGTCATTCTGCAGAAACAGCCTGCAGGTCACCCGGATTTGAGCAAGCTTTTGGTCCACTTGGTTTGGTTTTATGGGCATGGTTTCTTCACCAAAGTTGTGCCATTATGTGTCTAGTTTCATCTCCACTTGGCCTTGTACCAATTGAACCCACAAAGTTCAAGAGATGGCTGCCCAAACCTGCTGGACTCATGTCCAATTCTGCAGGTCACCATGGGCAGCCACACCAACTGCAATTCCCACGAATCAAACCACCTCATTTCTTGTTTACACATAACCAAATGGTCACTAATTGACCATTAAAACTCACTTTCATCATTACATAAACAAAATCTCAAATTTGTGCCCAAACCCTAACTCTACCATTTCAATTCTCCATATACATGCAATCAATGAATCAAAGTATCTAATTTATGTTCAATGGCAGCCATGTACAACTATAACTCAATCTAATCAATGAAACCCTAATGTATCCTAAGGCTGCCAAAATTGGTGGAATTTATTCATGCAAACTTGTTTCAATTCTCTTAATTTCACCCTCATTTCATACTCCACATGATATATATATACAAAGTTTTAAGGATGAATTAGCACTAACCTTTTTGAAACCAACCTTGAGCTTGTTATTCTTCAAGATTTCTCCTAGAACCATAATAATTATAATCAATTATAACTTCACTTTCCTAAATTAAATATCCAATAAAAATTTAACAGCATTTCCCCTTAAATTGGACTAAACTCCTATCATAAATCTTAAATCCACAACCACCCATTAATACCCAATCTGGCAGCTTGTGCATTCAAATTTATATATAATGATCTATCCATTAGATAAATTCCAAATTTTAACCATATATTCAAGACATCCCTATAAAATATCAGTAAAAATTTTAGCATCAAATAATCTCTATATCATGAGATATCAAAACATTCATTCAACCCTTCAAAATCTGAATTTTTGCAGAAATCAGTCTTACTCAGACAGCTCATGCAAAACAATTTATATCTCATAAGCCACAAGTCTAAAATTCACCAAATTTTAACCCAGCAGCCTCAACATCCAAAATATCATTTGTACCAAATTTCATAATTTTATAAGCATCCTAACTATTTATTTTTCTCAAATTTCAGTAGCCAAAATTCAGAATTCAACCTACAGACAGCCTGTGTTCAACAATATATTTCTCCAAATCAAACCGTTGAAAAATCACCAAATTTTAACCATAACTTCCACACATACATATGTCAAACATATCTAAAAATCAGCCGTAGATATTGAGCCAAACTCACCTGGACGGAAGAGAAATATGCTGCCCTGCTGAACCCCTGTTTTTGCTACTGTTCATCTCCTTCTCCTTCTTTCTTTCTTTCTTTCTTTTCCTTTTCTCTCTCTTTCTCTCTTGATTCAGCCCGTATGAAGAAGGAAACTGCTGGTTTCTTTTTTTTTTTATCTCATTTTTGCTTCATTTTTATCCCTTTTATTTATTTTGTCAAGTGTTGATTGGGTGGGAGTGCTTAGTGACATAAGCATGAGGTCAAAATTATAATTTTAATTCATTTTCTTTTCTTTTCTTCTCTACTCATTTCCAATTTAATTTTTAGCAATATTTATTCATATTTTAGATCACAATAATTATTTGCTTAACTGGACAAGTCGGCCAAAAATCATCTCTGAAGACGAAATGACCAAAATGCCCTCCGTTTGGCTTAACGGGCCAAAATTGTCTGTACCGATTGAAAAATTTTTCTAAATATTTTCTTGGTATTTTAATGCCATAGGAACCTCAATGACCATTCTCAGGAGTCCCAAAAATTATTTTATGAATTTTTCCCCGGGTCTAGGGCTCCTAGTTGCGAGAACCGCAACTTCCCACTAGGTTACCCATTGCTAGGGCACCGGCTCATTTAACTTGGTTGTATTTTATTTCTAAAATTTTTTTCTAAATTTTTCTTATTAAATTTGAGTTAATTATAATTCCTCACTTTAGTTTAAATATATATTATTTATTTTATTTATTTTTTTTTTGGACGTTCTAGCTGTCCATACCGACACTGGTCACCGAAACAATAGACTGCACGGACTAGCTAAAATAAGGATGTTACAGACTTTATCTTCAGTACCTGCGCGAGGAAACAAATCCATCGCGCTAAGTATTGTTGCTTAGTGGTGCGATAATATAACAAAGAAAATAATATACAATAAAGATGAAATCAAAGCAATATTTGGATGCTCAATAATTAATTTAATTTCGTGTGAGATTACTAATATTAATTTTCAAATATCATAATTTGTCCTTCTTTGAAAATGCTTAGTGCATAAACTTTACAGTAATAATATATACAATATTTAATTATTTAATAATATTAAATTTAGTCTTAAATTATTATGAGAGACGCATTTATAATATTTATTTATGTTCTACTTCTTTTGTAAATCTTCTTATCATTTCACTAATTTATTTCTAGGTATTTTGAATCATTGCATAGTAAATAAAAATTTAAAACTAATTCTATTTTCTTTCCTATTCATTTATTTAATTCACATTATTCTTAACAAATTTCACTGCCCAAGTAACCTATGACAGGCTGACTAAACTGGATAAGCGGGTCATGGGCACTGGGCACCGCGATGCCTCGGGCCATCATACCATAGGATGTGAAATACGAAACGTCAACCACGTATACAATCAGTATGGCTAAAAGCAATGATAACATATCAATATGGCTAAAAGCTATAATAATAGATAATCGAGCATACAAGCCATGAATGCAGGTATAAAGCCATAAATACAGGCATAAAGCCTTACGTAGTACTGCTAAAATAATACCGTATTGGCATGCTAATCTATCCAATCTGTGTGACACCCCTTATCCGTCTACAGTGTAGCCGAGCAAGTTATGCCACTCAGTGTGCTAGAGCACCAATTCATATTTTAATTACAATTTACCCCTTTTAATTTATTTATTTACAATTTTTGATAAATATGAATTTTTCTGAAATTTTTATAGAAAATCCAGCAGAGTGCTAGCTGTAAATTGGAAAAACAGTTCTTCTGAACCTGTTTAAAAACACTTCCAGTATAATTTCCAAATCCAAACTCCATTATACACACATATCTCAACTCAATCTCAAAATCTCAATACTAATTTCAGAAATTTTCTGGTCACTTCATCACTTGAAGCATATTCATAAATATTTCTCAACATTTCATTTATCAACATATATTATACAAAAAATTTCAATAACATGAAATTTCATATATTTACATTATTACATAATTACAAGAGTTTATAGTTACAATCCAAACTAATACAAAATGCAAAATACAAAGTGCTACCCCAAGGTCCCAATGTCCTACCATGTGCACTGCAGATGTGAGGTGACTCTGGACTCCGGATGTAGGTCTGAAAGTTCACCCGGTCTAATGTCTGCTGCGCTCCCCAGCTAGGTCTCCAATACCTGCGCGTCGCAAAAGCGACGTGCTAAGCAATTCTGCTTAGTGGTGACAATATAAAATAAAATAAAATAAATATGCATGATGTATAATTTCATTTTTGGGTAGACTTAATTTCTGATATTTATTGCAGTATTATTCGATTAAAATTTAGTAAGGTTTATTATCATTGCCCGAGTGACCCATACTAGTTGACTGGACTAGATAAATGGGTAAACTGGCACTGGGTACTAAGTACCTCAGGCCATCACACCATTGGTCACATTGTGTCTCTCGGTGTACAACAGAATAGCTAATAAGCTGTAAAAATTATCAGGGATAAAACCCGAGTGTATTATCTCAATCAACATAGCCAAAGGCTATTTTATCACAGAGTGGCATGGAAGGCCATGAAACACAGAATGGCATGAAGCCATATGCAGTACTGCTAACAGAACCCTATTGGCATGCCAACCTATCCAAACCAATCACATTAGGCCTACTAGGGCATTTAACACTTTTAATTTATGCAATTCTTTGAAATTGAAATTTTATGGCTACTATTCATTTCATTAGTCAAATAAAATATTGACTTTTGCATTGACAATAGGTATATTGGTTTAAATATCATCAACATACTACATTTTGCATTTTAAAATTGTTGGTATTGGTTGCCAATACCATTTATAAGCTTAATGTTAATTGGACATAATTTCCAGTTTTCAAGCTTTGGGTTTACTGTTCCATTAGTCATTTTTGCAGTGGGAATTTGGCAAAATGATCAACCTTATTTTGTCTAGTTGCATTTCTTTTTTTGAATCACTCCATTTGGAGTTTTGTAGCTCAAGTTATGGCCCAAAAATCACAACTGGCCGGATTGAAATTTTTCCAGAATTTCTGGACTGACCAAATCTACAGTGTTAGGAGCAGTGACTTCAGGTCACTTGTTGAATATGTTATGGTCATAATTTGGGTTAGATTTCTTCATGAAAGTTGTTGGTCTATATCTTAGCTTATTGCTGGTAAAATTTCAGGTCAATTGGACCTTTCTACACTGAGTTATGGCCAAATGACTAAATACTATTCATTTGGTCATTTTGCTCAGGCAGAATGCAGGTCACCCGGATTAGGGCAATCTTTTGGTCAAGTTGGTTTGGTTTTCTGGGCATGGTTTCTTTACCAAATATGTATCTAGTTTCATGTCCAATTGGCCTTGCACCAATTGGACCTCTACAATTCCAGTTATTGCTACCCAAACCTGCTGGACTCATGCCCAGTCCTGTAGATCACCAAGGGCAGCCATACCAAACTTCAATCCCACTACACCATTCACTTCATTTTTTATTTAAACAGAACCAAATGGTCACTAATTGACCATTAAAACCTACTTTCATCATCACATGATAAAAGTCTAATTTTTCACCCCAAACCCTAACTCAAACATTACAAACCATGCATTATCATTGCATTTCATCAATCCACTTAAGAAATACATATTGTGGGCATCCATACTACCATTTTAGCTCAACAAAAATCATCACAATCTTACCCTAACCAAGGCTGCCGAAATTATGGGTTAGCATACCAATGGTATTTCATCAATTTTCTTTGTCATTTGCACTCATTCATGGTCCTTAAACATGAATTTAAAGTGAAATTCAAAGTTCGGTCACAAACCTCTATGGAGGGAGATTTCCCACTTGCTAGAGTTCTTGTTTTCCTTTTCTTTTTGCTCCCAAAAGACTCACCAAGATGCAAGAACACTTTTTTGTGTTGGAAATATAGGGTTTAGTGGGATGAGAGCTAAGGAAATCAAGCTTTCAAAAGCTTGAAAATGGGTGGCTATGGAGGAAAGGTGACGGCAAGGAAGAAGGTAGAAGAAGAAGTTCTGATTTTTTTTTTCATTTTTCAGCCCATTTTGTCTCTTTTAAATAAGCTTATGCCATGTGTCAACATCGGATTGGCTGGAAAAATTTTAATGACATCATCATGATGTCATAATTATATTTTCTTTCATTTTCTCTCCATTTCTTGTCTATTTAATTTTAATTAAATTTTTAACAACATTTATTCATATTTTATGTTATATAAATTATTTATTTAACTGGACAAGTTGGCCAAAAATTATCTCTGAAGACGAAATGACCAAAATGCCCTCCGTTTGGCTTAATGAGCCAAAATTGTATGTACCTATAGAAAAAATTTTCTAAGTATTTTCTTGGCATTCTAATGTCATAAGAACCTCAATGACCCTTCTCTGGAGTCTCAATAATTATTTTATAATTTTTTCCCCTGGTCTAGGGTTGCTAACGGCCTTCACCGTCACTTCCCCTTCGGGTTACTCATCCTTGGTGTTTCGACTCGTTTAACCTTAGTGTATTTCGTTTCTAAAAATTTTCCTTGATTTTTATGAGCATTATTTAGTTTCTTTATAACTCTTCACTCTAGTCTATTTATAATTTCAAACATTCTAGCTGCTCGGACCGACATTGGTCACCGGAACAGTAGACTGTACGAACTAGCTAAAGTGAGGATGTTACAATCTGACATACGTATCTAGGCAATAGATGGACGCATTAGTATCATTAAGGGTTCATAAGTATCATTATTTTATTATATGTTCCAATTACAATTTATAACGTTTTAATTTTTATTACTAGTAAAAGTATAAATTTCTAAAATACAATTCTACATAAATTATGCATTCATCATAATTTATACATTCATTATATCACTCATATTCATCACAATTCACAACACTGGTTTTCATAAACCATTATACTCAAAACATTCTTCTTATTTCTCATATGCCATTAATTATGCAAAGTATTAATTTCTATTATTATTTCTTATGTCTTTGGGGTTACTATTCACATATTACTATTCACTCAAATTCTTGACTTTTTTTTATACATAATATGTATAAAAAGTTTGATACATAATTATACCATATTTTGGGTTCTAAATTTGTTGGCATTAATTGTCAATTGCAATTCAAAGCCTCCTAAAAGTATTTTCAAAAATTCATTTTTTGCGTTTTATGTTTACTATTCTATTGATCTAAGCTACTGTGAGAATTTAGTAAACTTTTCTGTATCAAAGTTGTTCCTTTATGTGTCTTCTTTAATTTCATTTTTGAATCACTCCATTTGGAGTTTTGTAACTCAAGTTATGGCCAAATTACCATAACTGTCTGATTAGTCTCTACCCAAAATTTTTGGGCAAAACTGGTTCTGACAGGTTAGGGGTCCTGACAATGGCTAGCATTTCGGGTGGGTTATGATCAGAATTTGGGCTTGTGTTCTCCATAAAATTTGTTCTAAATTGTCTAAGCTTTCCAATGGTATAAAATTTAGGTCATTTGGACCTACCTAGAGGGAGTTATGGCCAAATGAACATGTACTATTCGTTTGGTCAATTTTCTGGGTTCATTGTCTGGATATCCTGATTGGGACAGTAAATTGGTCAACTTATGGACAGAATTTGGGCAGGATTTCTCCATGAAAAATGGGTTATTTTGGGTCTAATTTCACCTCTAATTGGCTTCATACCAATTGGAGTCACACAACTTCAGTTATGGGTCAAAAAATACACTGGACTCGTAGGTCTGAATTTCCTGCATAAGAGAAGCACTCCCAACATTCAATTTCCTCCAACTCCATTACTTCAATTGACATACATGGCACTTCAATTAAACATCAAACAGTCTCAATAAGATCAATCTCAAGCCATAACACCAAAGCACCAAAATTTATTGAAACCCTAACTCAAAATTTCTCAACTCATGAAATTTCTAGCTAATTCAATGTCTATCATCACCAACCACTTCAATAACACTTACAAACCAATTCAATTCATCAAAAATCAGCAAAACCATACTCAATTTAGGGCTGCCGAGATTTTAATTTTAAGTTCAACTTTTATTTTGATTTCATGTCAATTTAAACTAAGTTTGCATGCTTATCTTGCTTAAAAAGGAAAAAGTATAGTTTAGTGCACTAACCTTTAAGTGGCACTTCTTGGACTTGTATAAACCTTAGAATTTATACTTGTTGGGGCTACCTAGAGTTGACTTGTGATGTGGGGATGAATTTTTGTGAAAGGATATTAGGATTTTATGGTGGGTTTTAGGGAGATTTCAAGCTCAAGTGAAACAACAATGGAGGAAAAATGGCTTGAGGTGTGCCGGCCATGGATAGGGAGAAAGGAAGATGACATTTTCTTTCTTAATTGATCTTATTTTATATCTCCCTTATCCCTTAATGTAACTTGTTAATTTCCCATTGGTTGAAAAATATTAAGTGATGCCATTATGTCATTATGACATCATTTATATATATTAATCTTATTTCTTTTCTTTTCTTTTCTTTTCTTCATTTATTTCACTCATTTTTTTTAATTATTTTTTCATAAATATTAATTTATATTTTATGTCATATAATTCACTCAATTAAATGGACAAGTTAGTCAAAAATCGTCTATGAAGGTGAAATGACTAAAATGTCCTCCATTTAGCTTAACAAGCTAAAATTGTCTATACCGATTGATAAAATTTTTTAAGCATTTTCTTGGCATTCTAATGCCATCTCAACCTCAATGACTCTTCTCTGGAGTCCCAAAAATTATTTCACTTGGTTTCTCTCGAGTTTAGGGCTACTAGCTATTTTTACAGCAACTTTCCGTTAGGTCACCCATTACCGGAGCACCGGCTCATTTAACTTTGGTGTATATAGCTTATATTTTTCTAAATTTTTCCTTACCATTATTTGGGTTATTTATGACTCCTCACTCTAATTTACATATATTTCTAGACATTTCGACTATTCGGATTGACATTAATCACCAGAACAGTCGAATGCATGGACTAGCTAAAGTGAAGGTGTTACAATTCTTCCCCTCTAACAAAAATTTCGTCCTCAAAATTTACTTGATGTACGCAGTCGAAGATCTGCATTAGTGTCATCTCGAGTCATATGAATGTAATGCGTGTTATGCACACTATCTCATTCTATCTATCGATGCCTAGGAACGCCTAAAGCTTGCTGTGATACCAATAAATGTGACACCCCTTCTCATCTACAGTGTAGCCAAGTAAGACATGTCACACTCGGTGCTGGAGTACCCTATCTTTGAAGGAGCGGAAGCATGAAAAACACAAGTTTATACTACTGAATTCAAAAATTTTCACCTAGCGTCGCATGCATCATGCAAGATTTATTTTTATCTATTTGATTTCAATGGTAAACAACATATTAAAACACTTTTAATATGTTTTTGGATCTGTATTTGCCATTTAAGATTTTAAAATTAATCAGATTAATTTTAGAACCCTAGATTTTATCAAGAACAAATACACTAACCTCTTGATGCACTGCAGTGAATTTGTGCCTTTCAGATGCATCTTCAGGACACCAAATGTTGTCCCTCTAGCTTGTCCACACCAAGAACACCTATGGAAGCCCTTGAACAGCTTCTAAAGCTTTTTCTATTAATTAGAAAATTAAGTTTTGCCTTTTAAGATATTAAAGATGTAAACAGGACACTAGAAACGATTTTTAGTATTTTTAATTCAAGAGATTATTTACTAATCTCTTGGAAAAGATGAGAGATGAAGAAGAAGAGAGGGAGAGCTTCAAAATGGCGTCACAAAGGAGGAGTAGTTGCTGTTTGTGTTATTTTCTTTTCATAACAACACTTATATAGCTAGGTCAACACATTAAACCCTTGCCACATGTCACCCTCTGATTGGTTCTAGGTTTAATTGACCCAATCACATTGTGCCAAGTATCAAACCTATATTTAATCTTAATTTTAATCATCTTACATGATTAAAAGACATTTGGCAAGCTTATGTGTAATGCCATGTCTCACCATCTCAAGGTGCCACATGTCAATCTGTGAAATAACCAAAATGCCCCTGTGTCTTAATTTTGAGTTCTTAACCCGAAATAATTATTTCTCTTCTTCTAATCAATTTATATCAGATATAAAATAATTAATTAATCTCTATTAATTAATTTCTCATTAATTAAATTCATATTTAAATACTTTAAATATAAATTTAACTTATACTATACATCTAATAATCTATATTTGGATTCAAGTCGAGCTAGGGACTTTGCAATCTAATTGCAAACCAAACCTATTTAATTAATCAATTAAACTCTTTAATTAATTAATTAAATCATATTTAATTTGGTAATAACTTGTGTGTGTGTGTGACTTACTAGGCTCATCACTAATTGGCAATGAGATATGATATCAACTCTTAATATCATCAGAAATCTTTCTTACCATAAATGATTTCTCTAAATCATTTTATGCACCTCATAGACCATAGTTAACACCTAGCATATCATGCCATGGTCACCCAATTAGTTATAAGGTTTACCTTAAATGAACCTATAATCATATGTTACCATGCACTAGAATCTCTCTGTTACAAAATCGCAACTCAAGCTGGAGTCATGGTTTATGTCAAACTCCATTTGCTATGAATATTATGTTCTCTTTTAATTCCAGTTCTTGATTAAAAGATTTTCTCATCAGAAACTCTTTTTTGATTAAATCTATCTATCCTGGCCAGGAACTTGTAACATCAAGAACAATTAAATGAACATAGGATTTTATCTCTATTTACCTAGAGGAATAGATTCCATCTTGATCAACACCTGCCTCCATATAAAACTAGTAGGAGCTAACACATGCCCATATACCCATACACAATATAAGTATGAAAGTAGTATCAAACTCAAACCACCTATATACAAGATAACTGTGCTATCTCAAGTCTAAAGATTATATGCACTGATATGATTTATGACAAGGCATTGACAATAGTAAACTCCATGTGCTTGTCATAAGTGTCATTGGTTCGGCCGACTTATCATGTATAAGTGCTTATCATGTTTGTTATATGGCATGAGACTTACCATTCCATCTTATTTATATCTCATATAAATAACTTGGGAACAAAGATGAATACAATCTTTCTGGATAAGTCATGTCCTTATTATGAAGTATCCTCGATTGTGAACCTATTCATGATACTTTGTACTAGAAATACTATCACTCATATTTTTAACAACTTAAGAATATAATTTCTAACAAAATATCAATGGACCTTTTCTATTACACATAAATATATTATGTAAACGAAAAAGTGGAAATGCCTTTTATTAATAAAAACATATACAAGATACATACTAAATGATATGCTCTAGGGCATACTACTAATAATCTCCCACTAGTACTAGAGCCATTCGTTACAATATCTTAGACCCATCTTCTCAAGATGTTAGTCTAGCTGAGTCTGTGACATAGGCTTAGTGAATGGATCAACTGGATTTTCAGCTAATGCTATTTTTTGCATGGCTACGCCACTTCGTCCAACTATTTCTCTTATAATGCGGTAGCGCCTTTCTATGTGTTTGGATTTTTAGTGAGACCTTAGTTCCTTAGCTTGTATGACTGCACCATTATTGTCACAGTGTAGTGGAACTGCTGACTCAATGGAAGGAACTGCTATAAGTTCTGTCATGAACGTTTTTATCCAAACAGCTTCCTTTGCAGCATCTGATGCAGCAATATACTCAGCCTCGGTAGTGGAATCTGTAGTCATGCTCTGTTTGGAACTCTTCCAACTGACTGCACCTCCATTACAAATGAACATATATCAAGAGGTAGACTTTCTATTATTGATATTTGATTAGAAATCAGAATCAGTATAACCATCCAATTTCAAGTATCCACCTCCATAAATCAAGAATAAATCCTTAGTTCCTCTCAAATACTTAAGAATATTCTTGACAGCAATCCAGTGTTCCAAACCTGGATTGGATTGATACCTGCTAGTCAAACTAACAGCATACGCGATATTCGGCCTAGTACACAACATTGCATGCATTAAACTTCCAATAGCCAAAGCATATGGAATCTTGGCCATTTTATCTCTTTCTTCAGGTGTCTTTGGAGACATCTCTTTAGAAAGATAGATACCATGTCTCACTGGTAACAATCCTCTCTTGGAATCAAGCATGTTAAACCTCTTTAACACCTTTTCCAAGTATAGAATTTGAGACAAACCAATTATTCTTTTTGCTCTATCTCTATAGATGCGAATCCCAAGAATATAGGTTGCCTCCCCTAAGTCTTTCATGGAGAATGTATTTGACAACCATACCTTTACAGTTGTCAACATACTTGTGTCATTACCCATCAACAATATATCATCCACATATAAGACAAGGAAAGTGATAGCACTATTACTAACCTTCTTATATACACATGGCTTATCCTCATTTTTTGATAAAATCAAATGATTTAATGGCTTCATCAAAACGGATGTTCCAACTTCTCGAAGCTTGCTTCAACCCATAAATGGATCACTTTAGTTTGCATACCTTAGAACCATCTTGGGACTCAAAACCCCGAGGTTGTTCCATGAAAATGTTTTCTTCGATGTATCCATTGAGAAAAGATGTATTGACATCCATCTGCCAAATCTCATAATCATAGTATGCAGCTATTGCTAATAGAATCCTAATTGATTTAAGCATGGCAACAGGTGAGAAAGTCCCCTCATAGTCGATTCCTTGCCTTTGACGAAACCTTTTCGCTACTTGCCTTGCCTTATAGGTCTCTACCTTTCCATCAGAACCAATTTTCTTCTTGAAAACCCATTTGTTCCCCATAAGTACAATACCTTCAGGTGGATTAACAAGATCCCAAACTTGATTCTTATAAATGGAATTAATTTCAGATTTCATAGCATCAATCCATTTTGAAGAGTTTATATCTGATATAGCTTCTTCATAGGTAAGTGGATCATCTCCATGATCTACTTCTTAATGAGTAGACAACTCTTGTTCTTCTTCATGAAGAAAACAATATCTCACTGGTGGGTGAGATACCCTGGTTGCTCTACGGGGAACAGCTGTAGATGTTTCATCAATGGGTGTAGGTTGACTAGATCGATCTATATCCATATGATCTGTTTGGTCAGAATTCTCTAATTCCAACTCTATTTGCCTTCTTTGCCTCCTTCTTGAACAAACTGTTGTTCAAGAAATGTGGCATCTCTACTCACCCCAACCTTTTGTGATGTAGGCAAATAATATCTAAAACTATCTTTTGGATATCCAACAAATCGACCATTTTCTAATCTGGTTTCCAATTTATCAGTGTTCAGTTTTTTGATATAAGTTGGACAACCCTAAATCTTAACATGCTTAAGACTTGATTTTCTTCCATGCCAAATCTCATAAGGTGTGGAAGAAATTGATTTTGATGGAATCCTATTCAGAATATACAAAGCTAATTCTAATGCAAATCCCCAAAAGGAGATTGGCATATCAATATAGCTCATTATACTACGTACCATATCCAATAGGGTACGATTTCTCCTTTCAAATACACCATTCAACTGTGGTGTTTCTGGAGGAGTCAGCTGGGAAATAATGCCATGCTCTCTCAAGTATTCATCAAATTCAGTACTCAAATATTCTCATCTACTATCTGATCGAAGAGCTTTAATACTCTTTCTTGTTTGATTTTCTACTTCAAATTTAAATTCTTTCAACTTTTCAAAGAATTCATGTTTGTATTTCATCAAATACAAATACCCAAACCTTGATTTTGTTAGTAGTATGCCCTAGAGCATATCATTTAGTATGTATCTTATACATATTTTTATTAATAAAAGGCATTTCCACCTTTCCGTTTACATAATATATTTATGTGTAATAGAAAAGGTCCATTGATATTTTGTTAGAAATATTATTCTTAAGTTGTTAAGAATATGAGTGACAATATTTCTAGCACAAAGTATCATAAATAGGTTCACAATCGAGGATACTTCATAATAAGGACATGACTTATCCAGAAAGATTGTATTCATGTTTGTTCCCAACTTATTTATATGAGATATAAATAAGATGGAATGGTGAGTCTCATGCCATATAACAAACATGATGGGCACTTATAAATGATAAGTAGGCCGAACCAGTGACACTTATGACAAGCACATGGAGTTTACTTTTGTCAATGTTTTGTCATAAATCATATCAGTGCATATAATCTTTAGACCTGAGATAGCACAGTTATCTTGTATATAGGTAGTTTGAGTTTGATACTGCTTTCATACTTGTACTGTGTATAGGTATATGGGCATCTGTTGGCTCCTACTAGTTATATATGGAGGTAGGTGTTGATCAAGATGGAATCTGTTCCTCTAAGTAAATAGAGATAAAATCCTATGTTCATTTAATTGTTCTTGATGTTTCAAGTTCCTGGCCAGTACAAATAGATTTATTCGTAAAAGAGTTTCGATGAGAAAATCTTTTAATCAAGAACTGGAATTAAAAGAGAACATAATATTCATAGCAAATGGAGTTTGACATAAACCCTGACTCCAGCTTGAGTTGGGATTTTGTAACAGAGAGATTCTAGTGCATGGTAACATATGATTATAGGTTCATTTAAGGTAAACCTTATTACTAATTGGGTGGCCATGGCATGCTATGCTAGGTGTTAACCATGGTCTATGAGGTGCATAAAATGATTTAGAGAAATCATTTATGGTAAGAAAGAGTTCTGATGATATTAAGAGTTGATATCATGTCTCATTGCCAATTAGTGATGAGCCTAGTAAGTCACACACATACAAAAGTTATCACCTATTTAAATATGATTTAATTAATTAATTAAAGAGTTTAATTGATTAATTAAATAGGTTTGGTTTGCAATTAAATTGCAAAGTCCCTAGCATGACTTGAAACCAAATCTAGATTATTGGATGTGTAGTATAAATTAAATTTATATTTAAAGTGTTTAAATATGAATTTAATTAATGAGAAATTAATTAATAGAGATTAATTAATTAATTTATATTTGATATAAATTAATTAGAAGAAGAAAAATAATTATTTTGTGTTAAGAACTCAAAATTAAGACACAGGGGCATTTTGGTCATTTCACAGTGTGACACGTGGCACCATGAGATGGTGACACATGGGATTACACATAAGCTTGCCAAATGTTTTTTTAATCATGTAAGATGATTAAAATCAAGATTAAATATATGTTTGACACTTGGCACAATGTGATTGGGTCACTTAAACCTAGAGCTAATCAAAGGATGACATGTGGTAAGGGTTTAATGTGTTAACCTAGCTATTTAAGTGTGGTTATGAAAAGAAAAATAACCAGTAGCCACTCCTCTCCTTTGTCACGCCACTTTGAGGCTTTTCATCTATTCTTCTTCATCTCTCATCAATTCAAAGAGATTAGCCATCAATCTCTTGAATTAAGAACACTAGAAATTGTTTCTAGTGTCCTGTTTACATCTCTAATCTCTTAAAAGGCAGAACTTGAATTTCTAATTAATAGAAAAAGCTTTAGAAGCTGTTCAAGGGCTGCGATAGGTGTTCTTGGTGTGGACAAGCTAGAGGGACAACATCTGGTGTCCTGAAGACGAATCTCAAAGGCGCAGACACGCTGCAGTGCATCAAGAGGTTAGTGTAATCGTTCTTGATTTAATCTAGGGTTCTAAAACTAATCTGATTAATTTTAAAATCTTAAATGGAAAATACAGATCCAAAAACATATTAAAAGAGTTTTAATATGTTGTTTATCATTGAAATCAAATAGATAAAAATAAATCTTGCATGATGCATGTAACCCTAGGTGAAAATTTTTGAATTCAATGGTATAAACTTGTATTTTTCACGCTTCCGTTCCTTCAATTGGTATCAGAGCCACTATATTTGTTATTTATATTATTGATTATATGATTTAATTGTGTGTTTGATCATGAGATCAAAAGTTCATTGTTGGTTGCAAAGCTAAGGTGGCGGCACAAATGATGAACACCATGGTGCGCATGGTTGATGCACCACAATGGTGTGCAAAGGTAAATGGATGGTGAATGTGCAATTGTTGTATGATCTAAGATCCATTTTATGTCTAATTAAATTGTTTAATTAGAATTTTTATCACACAATTAAATTATGATTCAAATCAGAATTTTAAAAATTATTTGAATGTGATTCAAATCTGAATTTTAAAAGTTGTTTGAATGTGATTCAAATATGAATTTTTAAAGTTGTTTGAATCATATTTAAATCTGATTTTTTAAAATTGATTGAATAAAATTCAGATCTGATTTTTTTAAAAATGTTTGAATGTGATTCAGATCTGATTTTTTAAAAAATGTTTGAATGTGATTCAAATCTGAATTTTTAAAGTTGTTTGAATGTGATTCAAATCTGAATTGTTAAATTTGTTTGAATGAGATTCAAATCTGAATTTTTAAATTTATTTGAATCATATTCAAATCTGGTTTTTTAAGTTGAATATGAGATATTCAATTTAATTTAAGTATGTATATTTTATTTAATTGTTAAATAGTGATATGCATGATGGATGATCATGGACTATAAAAGACCAATGTGATTGGATTTATTTCTTTTATGTTTCTTTAGGATTGTAAATTAATTAATTTATTTTAATTTATTTTGGGCATGTATTATTAAGTTTGTAATAATTTTTGGGTTGTAATTTCATTTATTTAAGTTCTTGTAAATTCGCCTTGGTATGCCAAGGATTACCATGTAATATTGGATTGCAAGAAGTTCAAGGAGGTCAAGAGCATTGGTGGGACCAGTGGGAGGAATTCAAGATCAAGTGTTGATTATGTACTCCTTCAGCAACTCTTGTAAAATGAATGAATGAATGAATGAAATGCACCTAGGAATGCCCTGATTCAATTCTTGGTGGCTCAGAATTGAATCCCTTAGAAAGTCCATGATCATACCATATTTATTGCTTATCCATGAATGCATGAGATGTATGGGAATGTATGTTATTATATGATATATGCATGCTAATTGGATAATGTGCAAAGTGAGACCTTAATAGTAATTAGAATGACCATAAAATCTTCCAAACAAATGATTAAGTTGGAAATGCTATAATTAAAGTAATTATAACATAGGCCCTCCATTGGGGCAATTATTTTAAGAAATTTTAAATAGTTGCATAAGATGCAATTAATTTAAGAAGCATGAGATGTTGTAAATATGTAAATGGTTTAGTGGCCAATATTGGATGTATCTGAGGACATTAAAATTATTTGCATAATTATTGGCTCAATGGGATCAACTTAACTAATGCAAGATAAGTCAATAATGGATGTACCTGAGATTTTGAGCAATAGGGGCTAGGTAAAGGATTGAACCTCACATGAGATGTGATGAGCAAGGAGTTGCTCACTTATAGTTTATTGTAATTCCAATAATGGATGTACCTGAGGATGATCAATAGAATTATAAGAATTCAATCACCCACTAGAAATCCATCCAACTAGGATTTTCGTTTTCTACTTTGGAAGTGTAGGATTTGCTAAGTTAGTGGGAGGACCAATTTGATTAAAAGACCATAATCATTTTGGTTAATTACATGATACATTTACTAATTAATCTGGTTATTTTCTGCAGTTAATTTTCTGATAAAAATGAGAACAAAACAACCCCCACCATCCAATATCCTTGCAAGCATACTTGATCACAATAGGTTGACAGGACCTAATCTGTCTGATTGACTAAGAAATTTGAAACTTGTCCTGAACCTTGAACATAGAGGATATATTCTAGATTCAAATGTTCCTGGTCCCTTACCTCCAGAGGCCACACAAGAGGAACATGAAACTTTGGATAAGTGGAAGGAGCATGATATGAGAGCTAAGTGTTACATGCTTGCTTCCATGAGTAATGAGTTACAGAAGCAACATGAGAACATGCAAAGTGCGAGTGAGATCCTCCTTCACCTACAAGAGTTGTATGGTGAGCACAAAGAGAATGCTAGGTATGAGATATCTAGACAGCTATTCCGTATGAGGATGTCTGAGGGACAGAATGTTGGGGATCATGTCCACAAGATGATTCGGCTGATTGAGCAGTTGGAACATCTTGACTTCAACATGGATTTCCAACTATAGACGGATTTGATCCTTTAGTCCCTTCCTGAGTCTTTTGGGAATTTTGTGACAAATTTCCATATGACTAAACAGGAATGCACCTTAGCTGGTTGACTCAACATGCTGGTTATTGGCCAAAAGAATATGCCAGGCAATAAAGGAAAAGAGGTAGCTCTGGTTGCATCTTCTTCTGCTGGAAAGTCCAACAAGAAGAAGGGCAATAAGAAAAAGAAACCTCAGATTCCTGGTCCTTCCAAGAAAATAGCTAAATAGAAAAGGAAGACTAAAGCTGATGGAGGCAAAGGAAAGTGTTTCCACTGCCAAAAGGATGGGCCTTTGGAAAAGGAACCGCCGCAGTATCTTGCTTCTCTGAAGGACAAGAAGGATACACCTTCGGAAGGTATGTCCATATCTTGTTATTTAGATTCGATGATACTCATAGTTCATCTGACTTGGGTTTTAGATATCAAAGCGCTTCTCACATTTCTAATGATATGCAAGAATTAGCAAACAGTAGCAGCTTGCGTTCTCAAGATATTAGAGTCCGGATTGGCAATGGCTCAACTGTTGAAGCTTTAGCCATAGGATCTAAATCTTTTTACATGTTTGGACATGTTTTGTGTTTGGATAACATTTTATATGTACCTGATGCTTTTAAGAACATCATTTCTATATCTAATTTGACTAGAAATGGCTATGAATTTCAGTTCACAGATGATGTTTGCAATATTTATTTTGGAAATAAATATGTTGGTTCGGGTTATATGAATGATGGTCTTTATTATTTGGATAATAATGACAAACACAAATTGAATGCAAGTGATCTAAAAGAATGCAATGCCATGGTGAAATCAACTCAAGCTCAAAATATATTTGGCACTTAAGGTTATGTCATGTTGCAGAAGATAGGATTGCAAAACCGGAGAAAATGGGGATTCTATCCTCATTGGGCTCTGAGCCTACTCCAACTTGTGAATCTTACCTTCAGGGAAAAATGACTAAATCACCCTTTGTTGGACAAGGGCTAAGAGCTGAAAATATTTTGGAGCTAATACATAGTGATGTATGTGGTCCATTTAAAGAAATGGCTAGAGGGGGTTTTCATTATTTTATTACCTTTACTGATGATAAATCAATGTTTGGGTATTTGTATTTGATGAAATACAAGCATGAATCTTTTGAAAAGTTTAAAGAATTTAAATCTGAAGTAGAAAATCAAACAGGAAAGAGTATTAAAGCTCTTCGATCAGATCGTGGAGGTGAATATTTGAGTACTGAATTTGATGAATACTTGAGAGAGCATGGCATTGTGTGACATCCCTTACCCGTCTACAGTGTAGCCGAGCAAGTTATGCCACTCAGTGTGTCGGAACATCAATTCATGTTTTAATTTCAATTTATCCCTTATTATTTATTTATTTACAATTTTTGAAAAAAATCTATATTTACCGTAAATTTTATAGAAAATCCGGCAGAGTGCCGGCTATATTTTGGAAAACAGTTCTTCTGCACCTGTTTAAAAACACTCCCAATATAATTACAATCTCAATCTCAATCATTTCTCAAATCAATTCAGTATTCCAAAATTTACATTCAACTCATATTCACCAAGTTCAATGAGAAATACTCATATTTAATTCGAACACGCTTCATAGATAATTACAAGAAAATATAAGTACATGAGTTTATAATGTACATAACAAAAGTTTACAAAATACAAAATAACAAAATATCAAAATATCCTGATGGCCTAATGTCCTACCAAATGCACCGCAATGTGAGGTGACTCGAACTCGAGTGCAGATATGATGGCTCACCCAAGATGCGGTCCGCTGGACTCCCACTAAATCTCCAAGACTGCGTGGCAAAGACGCGCTAAGCAATTCTGCTTAGTGGTGACAATATAAAATAGAATAAAATAAAATATAATAAAAGATGCAGAATGTAGGTTTACATTTTTGGGTGGACTAAATTTCAAATATTTATTGCAATATTATTCGATTAAAGTTGAGTAAGATTTATTAACACTGCCCGAGTAACCTATACTAGTTGACTGGATCGATAAACGGTAAATCGCACAGGTACTAAGTACCTCGACCATCACACCATCGATCACATTGTATCTCCTTGGCAAATGCAATAACCTAATAAGTTGTAATAATTATCGGGGGTTAAACCCAAGTATAACAACTCACTGTCATAGCCAAAGGCTATTATGTTACAGAATGGCATGGGATGCCATGAAATACAGAACGGCATGAAGCCATATGCAGTACTGCTAACAGAACCCTATTGGCATGCCAACCTATCCAAACCAATCACATTAGGACTACTAGGGCATTTAACACTTTTAATTTGTGTAATTCTTTGAAATTGAAATTTTAATGATTACTATTCATTTCATTAGTCAACCAAAATGTTGACTTTTGCATTGACAATAGGTAAATTAGGTTAAATATCATCAACATACCACATTTTACATTTTAAACTTGTTGGTATTGGTTGCCAACACCATCTCTAAGCTTAATGATAATTAGACAAAATTTTCAGTTTTCATGCTTTAACTTTACTGTTCCATTAGTCACCTTTGCAGTGGTATTTTGGAAAAGTGATCAACATGAAAGTTGTTCCTTATTTTGTCTAGATGAATTTCTTTTTTTGAATCACTCCATTTGGAGTTTTGTAGCTCAAGTTATGGCCTAAACACCATAACTGGCCGGATTGGGCAGATTCCAAAATTCTGGGCAAAACTGATTCTGCCAGATTTGGTGTCTCAAGTTTGGTTGGCAATTTGACTAGGTTATGATCATAATTTGGGTCAGGTTTCTTCATGAAAGTTTTTGGTCTATATGTCACCTTGTTGCTGGTAAAATTTCAGGTCAATTGGACCTTTCTACATTGAGTTATGGCCAAATGACCAAACACTGTTCATTTGGTCATTTTGCCCAGGCAGAGTGCAGGTCACCCGAATTAGGCAAGCTTTTGGTCAAGTTGGTTTGGTTTTCTGGGCATGGTTTCTTCATCAAAGTTGTGCCATTATGTGTCTAGTTTTATGTCCAATTGGCCAAACACCAATTGAACCTCTACAATTCAAGTTATGGCTGTCCAAACAGGCTGGACTCACAGCCACACCTGCAGGTCACCCAAGGCAGCCACTCCAACCTCAAATCCCACAACCCAATTCACTTCATTTCTGGTTCAAACCAAACCAAATGGTCACTAATTGACCATTAAAACCTACTTCTATCATCACAAGATCAAAGTCTCATTTTCCTCCCTCCAAACCCTAACTCAACATTATCAAATTTGCATTTTCACTTTATTTCTTCAATCTACTTAGCAAATACACATTGTGGGCAGCCCCAATACCCTTTTAACTTCATTAAACTCAACACCATCAAACCCTAACCATGGCTGCCAAAAATAAGGGATGGAATACCAATGTCTTTCATCAAGTTTCTTTGTCATTTAATCACCAATATAATGCTTAAACATGGAATTGAATTTAAATTTAAGGTTTTGGTCACTAACCTCTTTTAGCTCAAATCCAAGCCAACCAAAACTTTAATTTTTCTTCAAGATTTTGCTGCCCAAAGCTTCCTCAAGGTGTGGGGTGAATTTTTTGTGAAGACAACTAGGGCTTTTATGGTGTGGAAGCTAGGGAAAATCAAGCTTGAAAAAGCTTGTCCATGGAGGTTAGGGAAAATTGGTTTATGGCAAGGAAGAAGAGGAAATGGAAATCTGATTTCTTTCTCTCATTTTTCAGCCCATTTTGTCTTTTTAAACATATTTATGCCATGTGTCAACACTTGAGTGGGTGAAGGCACACTAATGACATCATGTGATGTCATAAATTCCCATTTAATTCATTTTTTTTTCTTTTCTTTTCTACTCATTTTCAATTCAACTTTTAGTAATATTTATTCACATTTTATGTCATAATAATTATTTACTTAACTGGACAAGTCGGTCAAAAATCACCTCTGAAGGCGAAATGACCAAAATGCCCTCCGTTTGGCTTAACGGGCCAAAATTGTCTGTTCCGATTGAAAAATTTTTCTAAGTATTTTCTTGGCATTCTAATGCCATAAGAACCTCAATAACCCTTCTCTGGAGTCCCAAAAATTATTTTATAATTTTTCCCCTGTCTAGGGCTCCTAGTTGTAGAACCGCAACTTCTCACTAGGTTACCCATCGCTAGGCACCTACTCATTTAATTTGGTTTTTTTTTTTTTCTAAAATTTTTGCTAATTTTTTCTTATTAATATTTGAGTTAATTATAGTCCCTCACTTTAGTTTAAATATTTTTCATACATTCTAGCTGTCCGACCAACACCGATCACCTAATAAAGAGACTGCATTTGGACTAGCTAAAGTGAGGATGTTACAACTCTTCCTCTAATAAAAATTTCGTCCTCGAATTTACTCGATGCAAACAGCTGAGGGAACTGTTGCCTCATCATCTCTTCACTTTCCCAAGTTGCCTCCTCGGTGTTGTGGTGCTTCCAAAGCACTTTCACGATGGAATCGCTTATGCCTCAACTCTTTACTTCCCGAGCCAGATTCGTATGGGTTCCTCTTCATATGTCAAATCCGGTTGTACTTCAATTTCTTCCATGGAGATGACATGTGAAGGATTTGAGCGGTATCGTCTCAAAGATAGACACGTGGAACACATTGTGGATCTTATCCACTCTGGTGGTAAAGCTAGCTCAGAGGCTACCGGGTCCCACACGCTCAATGACTTCATATGGGCCAATAAACCTAGGGCTCAACTTACCTTTTCTTCCGAACCTCAATATTTTCTTCCATGGTGAGACTTTGAGAAACACTTTATCACCAACGGTA
The DNA here is from genome assembly GCF_030052815.1 of Hevea brasiliensis. Classification (NCBI taxonomy): domain Eukaryota; kingdom Viridiplantae; phylum Streptophyta; class Magnoliopsida; order Malpighiales; family Euphorbiaceae; genus Hevea; species Hevea brasiliensis. Next base: position 24,557,857 of record NC_079494.1, read on the forward strand.
TACTCTATCTCTTTTCTCTTCAGATCGGCATAAGACTTCGTCATCTGAGGCAATCTTCAGTTAGCTTTGATTATTTTCACTTTTTCCTCATCTGTTTCACTGTGTCCGCCCTACCACTTATCTTCGCCAATTCAGTCCAAAGACACCGAGTTCTACATTTCTCCCATACAATGCTTCATACGGCCATTTGGATGCTAGCTTGATAGCTATTGTTGTATGCAAATTACGCGATGGAAGATATCTATCCCAACTTCCTCAAACTCAATGACACAACTCCTCAAAGATATCCTCA